>NC_141110.1:607500-842500 GCF_041138505.1 Cibotium barometz
ATGTTATCGCTCGTCTCGGTACCAGTCCTAAAAATCTATTGGCAAAGATTTCTGCGGAGGTTGAGTCTGAAATCAGAGAGGCCATTGTTTTGATAAGCCTCCGAGCGCGGTAGAAACAAATACCTATCATTTGTTTATGATAAACTAGAGAAAGGCCAATTCTTTCTCTAGCTCAACAAGTTAATTGGTAAAACTACGGCAGTAACATGGAGGTCTTTATGAAAGCCCATAGGCATAGAGTGGCTATGGGATTTTTCCCTCGTTTCACTAGCCGACTGTAGCTCCAAGGTATTCCTCTCAATTTCTAGGTCTCTCTCATTTCCGCATGCATGAAACCAAGAAAAATCTTGAGTCACCTACCACTACAAGAAGTGCTAGATGAAAACCTCCATGGTTGCAACATGGTGGAAAATGCATGAAAGCGTAAATCCGCTACTACGAGGTAAAGAATCTTGGTGCACCTACATGAACTACCCACCCTCAAGGCACGTAGGCACATAAAATTAGTCTATAATAATATAGGGCCACCCGCCTGTCTCTACCATTAAAAAACCTATATCAACTTCGTAGACGGCTATATGGTGTAGTTAGTCGTTAAGGGAATAGTTTGTGTAGTTGCCTGCCAAACAAGTCTCTACCAATGATATAGTTGTTCTGTTCTGTAACAAATATGTACCAATGATAACCACTACATAGTTTGTGTAGTTGAAATAAGAGCCTAGATGATCCGCTAAGGTACTCGCTAAGGTAGCAGCGTACCTGATCCACTAAGGTAGCAGCTACGATTAGTAGTAGCAGTGGTGGGATCTATCCAGGCCACAAGGAAAGGGCTGGTGAATAGGCTTTTCCTGTCCCCCTTATCCGTGTCTATACGCCTTCTTCCATTTGTTTTTCCACAAGCAATGGGTTACGCGGCTCTCTGGCCCTACCACCTTTTTGGTTGCCTTCACCTTTCTCAAAGTGGGTCCGTTCCCCCTGGCTTTCCTTCCTTGGATCTACTATGGCAACGTGCGTGGCTTGGCTTTCCTCTCGAAATTCTTTGTGGGTTGGTTGGGGCGGCCAAGTTTGTTTTATGCATTCGTTAGAGTTGGATCGAGGCGAGGGCTGAATCTATCCCCTCCGTGGCCCCCCCACGTTCGTCCGTCCGGGTGTATTCGAGGCCGATTGGGAATCCCATGCTATGGCCTCCTATCGGGGATGAATCTATTGGTGTGTCCATGGTTGGATGGGAATGGGCCCCTAGGGCCTGTTTTTCATGGAAAAGCAATGTGCCATTTGGTCCTTACTCGCCATAGAAGTAGATTTGGGGTGAACTAGCCACTTTTCTGGGTTTCCCCACTTCCAAGAACAAAGTACCTCATCGGGTCAGGCAATCTCAAAAGGTTCTCTATATACCACAAGCAATTGGTGCCATCGCGGGGCGGTCACAGTGTACTGGCGTTTTTTGCAACAGCAAGCTTAATTGATTCCGAGTAGGCATAGTGAAAGCAAATTGTAAACCATGGGAAGTTCTTTTAAAAAGACCCAAGACCGGGTGCCATGAAGAGGTTGATAAGAAGGTGGAACGGACCAAGCCCACATGTATGGCATTATATGGAGACAACTTGTGGATAGGAGTAAAAGGCTAATCGAACTTGGAGATGGCATGTTTTCCAACCCAACCTGCGAAATCAGTAGAGCCCAAAAATAACCATTAGGATCGTTACAATGGCCCTTTGGTAGCTTACTGCTTGAGCCATTGTTTACGGAGTTACTCGTGACATGATGCCACAAAGCACTGCACTTGTTTGACTATTGGGCCCTAGGAACGTTCGCTTTCCCCAATTTGGAATGCAGATTTCTCGGTGTTACACGACGATCAGCAATTTTGTTTTTTAGTAATAGAAATAGCAGCGGCTATTTTGGCTCACATAGCTCTCAAAGGATAGCGCATTTCTATGTACCAAGAAACTCATCGGTTTGAGTCCGATCGTGGGCTAGTGGGAGGAACAAGTAAGAATGGTTCAATATACGACGTCTAACAGGCAAATCAAGAATTTCACTTCGAATCCTGGACCTTAACACCTTGCTGCTCATCATGGAGTTTCATGATCAGTATCGCAAACGAATGGAGAAGCGATAGAACGTGAAAAACCGCATATTGGATTACTCCAGTGCGGCATGAAGCTGTTGGCGCCGAGTCGGCATATCCCATGCCAATATCGATGCTCCACTTGTTCCTTGGCACGGGTGGCACGTGAAGGCAACTTCCGTGTCGTAGCACCGAGTCAGTTTGTCGAGCAACTCAAGTGGGGCGAACCGCCTAAGGGAAGAAAGGGAGAAGGTCGTGAAGGTGGCCTTGTTATCTATATTAGAGGTCAGCATAAATGATAGGGAGAACCTTGTCCTCTACTTCCTTTGGTTATCTCACGAGCCAACCACCGGGGTTTCTCAGAAACAAGAACGCGTTAGCGGGTCCTAGAGTGCTCGTCAAGAGCGCATGCACATACCCCGCAGGGTGACTATCACGACGAGCACCGTCTGCATTTCGACACAGTGGAACGTGTAACCAGCCCACGGTTCCGTTTCAACTACACTTGTTTCATGTTGGGATGGGTAGGCTAACCGCAAGGGACAGACCAAATCCTCAGGTCGGGTGGGATGGCACTACTGGCAAATACTGTCTGGCAAAGATGCAGGTGCGAGGCATGGTAGGCCCGCTAGCTGAACCAAAAGCGTACAAGAAAAGCAACCCGGGATGGGTACCGAAGCTACAGAAGTGTAACCAGGCAAGTGGTCGAAGAGCCAGGAAGGTTGGGTCATTTGATGGGAATGGAGAGGCTGATTTCTTCTGTTCAAGCTGGAGAAAGGAGTGAGAATGAGGAGCCGGCCTTACCGCGGCGGCTAGACCTATGGGCCACGCCTGAGGCCAAGGCCTTGGTGGGTTTATGGTATGACAGATGGTGCTGCCTACAGGGAGGATAATTTGCTTTCCTCCTCCCTATGGGGGAAAGTATCCTCTTTAACGGGGGGACCCTGGAAGGGAGTTACAAAACAAAGGGGCAGCAATCGTACACACATAAGCTACCAAACGAGACACGTTTCACCAGCAAATGCGAGCCCTATGCGGGGAGACTTGCACGTACGGTTCCGTTGGGGGGATCTAGCCAACGAAGGACCGGCACCTACCCAAGTAGGGGCACGAAAAAATTAATCGAGTATAAACGTATCTCTAAGCTTTACCTCATTCTGATCATTTGGAGGGCGACCGTGAAGTCACCGAATGAAGTCCTCCTTTGAAGGTGGGTACTACAAAAACCGTGACGGATTACTAGTCAACGTATAGGATATGACGATGGCAATAGCATGTCATAAACGGAGATAACCGGGAATAGCCAACTCTTGGCATATCTCAAACTACACCCTTAAGTGGCAATTGAATGGGGAGTATCGTGAATGCGAGACACAGCGAAACGATTAGCTGGACGTGTTGGGCGGCTAGGGCTTTCTCCCTATCGCGTCTCTCCTTACGTGTTGAAGATCCAAAGCGAGTGCACCAGGGATAAGGGAAACTAGGATTCGATATGGGTATAGCAAACATCTGAAGCGTAACTGCACACTCACATGACCTTTGCCAAGAGATAGGATCATTTCGTGAAACAAGTGAACCACACTTCTCGATAGATATGTGGGAGAGAGGGCTCGTAGTACCTGCCCACCTTTCGCTGGGAACCGTGTAAGCATAGGGTGCTGCTAGTGTCAGAGAAGGGAAGGGGCCTAAATCAGCGGACAGACCGACGCCGCACACTTGAGCAGTGCTGGTGTGGTTAGAGTTTGTGCCAGTCAGAACACCTAGATAGGGAATTGGCCAGTCAACCCGTGTCGAAGATGTTGCCAGAATGCACGACTTCTAGGGTCCTTTCGTCCTGCAGAGCACGACTCAGCACTTTATCCCCTAATTCTATTTGTGAGGTAAAGGAGCGCTTGCCATGCCCCGAACTCTCCCTAGCCCTTTGGGCCGCTGCTCCGTTGACTTCACAAATGAAGGCTCTAGTCTTGATGTCACCTAAATGCTCATGGATGGGAGTTCTTCAGTGAGGCAAAAACTAAACCATGATAATGCCATAATTTAACCCTTTTTTTTAAGGAAACTCAAGTTGGAGAGCGGTGTGATGGGTGACCATCGCACACGGTTCAGAGAGCACTTGTGTATGTGATGCGAGCGAACGTGTGTGACACAACAACAGCTGGCATCGAGTAACTTTCAACCCTATCTACGTTCCCATGATGGCCTAAGAACACGCTTATCCTTCAGCTGTAGAGAGACCTTGCAATTGCGAGGTACCGTTATGAGCTCAATATATATGAGTGTTATTTCGTGAAATAACTCAAATCCCAAATCATTTACCTTCTTTAACTATTTATGCCATGGATGTGGGAGCATCAACTCTATCTCCGTGGGCTTTTGAAGAGTGAGAAAAACCTTTGGAATCCTATGAAAGGGTCTCAGTAGCTAGGATGCATGCCAGTTATATATGACCAGGTGGAGTGGCATAAGATCTGCCTTTGGGCTTGAGTGGAGACACTTTTCCATTCACACAATAATTTGCTTCTTGTATTGACGAATTGGAGGAAATGCCAACCAACAATCGTATCTGGAAATAACGATTAGTGGATATCGGTACCGTCACTGCATAGTAAGCTTTGGATCGGGGATTCAATGGTGTAATGTTAAGAGGTTGTGCGACATGAAGACATCGATAGCAATATGGGGGAGGTTCCCATCGGGCAACGGTTTTGCCTGACCCTGCTCAAGCATGTTTTGACTGTAAAGACTTGGTGTGAAGCCTTGAGGAGGACGTCCCTCATCAAGATGGGGGCTAGGGTGAGCTAAAGAGGGGGTAGCATAAGAAAATGTGTATAAGCCCAGTAAAGCATGACCGAGGCAAGGCTAGGGCCACCTTTTCGACTGGTTAGTGTGACGGACCATGAATGGATTCGCCTTTGGCCTCTGGGCATGTCAAAACCGCATGGGTTCATTGGGGTGGTAGAGCACAGTCTACCGAAATCGGCATAGGTTAGATGCCATTGATGGAACATGGTAAGCCCATATTCATCTGTGCATCCGTAATAAGGGCTAGGCATGTAACAAGGTATGGGTGGAGAAAGACCCGAAAAGCAAGGGCCAGGCCTGCTCGGATAAGAGTACGTGACCTGCACCTTTTGAATTGAATTGACCTGCACCTTTTGAATTGAAGGGTGGCCCACTTGGGTAAAGTGGCACAAATCGATTAAAGAAAAGAGGGAGACATAAAGGCTTTAAGCACAGAGTTTAATCAGGCAAAGTAGCACTCTAAGGTGAACAACCTGCCTTTCGTAAAATTGTGATGGTACGAAAGTATGGAGATCTCGAAAGAAATTCCTACAGGCTCTGTGGACTAGTAACTAGTCGTGGCCACCCAACCAGCCTAGCACAAGCCGTCAACCTACATGTCATAACTACATCCCTTTTGTTGTGGATGTAGTGCACGTTCTGACTCCACCGGTCACGGTTGCTCTCCGCTGCTGTGGGCCATGTAGTAAGTGGCCTAAGGCAAGCAAAAAGATTTTTGCGGTTTGTGCTAGCAGAAAATAAGCCGGATTCCTGCCAATCAATCCAAGATATGGTGCTATGGACGCTCACACATGAACCAAGAATGCCCTTCATCCCCAAGCGCCTGCGGATGCGTTACAGGGGCAGGCCTTTGGAAATGCATTCGAGCCATATTATGAAGGGAAATTTTCACGTACGGTTCCCAGGGGGGAAAGCCCAACAAAGGGGCCTACCTATCCCAACCGGGAGTATGCTAGGATTTGCAAAAAGCAGCACCTCATGATGTTCATGACTAATCGGATTCTGATGTACCACTGGGTACCACGGGAGATTGCTACGATCCTTATTATATTCGTATTGAAGAGACATAATAAAGTATTTGAATCATTGTATAACATCTTAATTAAATGCTCAGCGACACGATTGAAGCCGATGATTGTAAGCCATGTCCTTCATCATCATGACCTTAAATGAAACAATCCATGGAATCTCCAATTCACCATTTCAAACCTTATACAAAAGGGTTTTTTGTACCAGCTCTTTCTATCCATACCGCACAGCTGAAGCACCTAAAGGAGAATATGGTGTGTTCCTAGTCAGTAATAAAACCAATCGTCCCTATCGTTGTAAAATAAGAGCACCTGGCTTCTCCTATTTACAAGGACTCAACTTTACGTTCAAAAATCACATGCCAGCAGATGTGGTCACCATCATCGGTACTTAAGATACTATGTCTGGGAGAGGCGGATAGACGAAACTGCTCAAAGCATAAATAGGAACCCAAGAAATAGGATGGAAAGTAACTTGTACGGGTGAAAGGAAGAATACCCATAGATCCCTTTGACTATGTAGAAAGAATGAATAGGTGCATGATGCTAGCCGAAGCCTACAGCACTTCGGGATGGGGGCTTAATTGATTCCCCCTCCTTTTTGGTTTTATTGAATTCAGTGAAGAGGATTTGAACCTCTCTATCTCTAATAGTAGCCCTGGTGTGCTATTGCTGATAAGAGGCCTACTTTTAAGTAGGTGGAGCTTTAATCCATATATAGTTAATCATCATTTGTGGAGCTCTAATCCATATATAGTTAATCATCATTCATCTCATCTTAATTGCTTTCTTGTGTCCGTATTATCTGTTCTTTGTACCATTTGGGATTCGAAGGTCGGAGACTTATGAAAACATAAGGGTTCTCTGACAAAATATTCGTAATATCATCGTTAGGCAAGCTCCCCTCGTTAGGCGTAATATCCGGATTATCCTGTGGTATTCCCAAGTTGAGATGTGTTGGTGATTCGACACTACTACTATCTGTATGGTCATAAGCAGCACAATCATGAATACTCACGTATTGACTAATCGATGCGATACTCGACTTTGACGTCAAAGATGACAATTCTGAATAGGTCTCTGGAGAAGTTGCTTGCTAGTGGAATCATGCTTTTAGTTAATGAACGAGGCATGTTCAATAAGTAGGGCATGCCATTGTTCGTGATCATAGGCACAGTAATAAACTATATATACATAAGGTTAATAGGATGAATTATTCGTAATCGAATGAGCCGGAATGTGAAAACACCCCCATAATCGTACTAGCAAAGTTGTGAATATCTGTTCTTATTTCTAGGTTATCACTCAAATACATTTGCTCGATCAGAATATTCATCTCAGTCTGAGTTCCTACCTTGATCTGAGTTTCTGCATGCACTTGTGAGGTCTAAGTTCCCATGTGCACTAGCTCTACTCCATTTGTTGATCTGAGTTCCCATCTCGATCTGAGTTCCTGTCTCGATCTGAGTTCCTATCTCCATTTGAGCTCTCCTATCCTCTACTTGTCCTCCCATATCCTCCACTTGTCTTCCCCCATCCTCTACTTGTCGGTATCGATTGGCCAATACGCGACCACATATCAAACTGACCCACTGAATTATCCATAATTTGAAGCTAAATCTATCTAAATCCTCGAATGGTATCCTTTCGTTTTATCGATATATGGACAGGTAAAATCTCAGGACTCTTGTTACTGCTTATGTCATTTGCTAATGACATCGACAATCTGATGAAGTACACCGGGCAAAGAACTGCCAATCCCAGCTATCAGAGAAACAGAGTGATTTTAATCGAGCAATTACTCTTTGGTCTTAAACAATTGGACAAATTCCTCTTACATGGAGTTAGTGGACATCATTGCTAAGCTAATGAATGCCTGGTTGCTCAATTTGGACAAGGATTGAAGAAATTAGAGCAAATTTACTACTGGTTTTTCTGATTTTTTCCTAAACAAAGAAAGGGGTTTTACAAAATTGATCTGTACACATGTCAAATGGTGTTGAGATTCAACATTGAGGTTGTTTAGGTGTCAATGCAAGTTATCCATACTTGATTGAACCACTACATTGTGATTTGGAGCCTTGGAAGGTGCATCAAAGTAGGGTATCTCGGATTGCATGAGCCAGTTCATTTTGGATGCATACAGGTTGATTTTCTACATCAAATTTGAAGTTTGCTGACTATTTGGAAGTATTTGGAACACTCATTGGAGTGTGGTTGAGCTGAGGAAGGCTCATTTATAGATTTGGAGTCGTGCGGAAGGTGTATTTGCATTGAGCAATATGTCGGATAATCCAGTACAGATTGTTGGTGAAAAGCTGGATAGGAAGAACTTCTAGGCATGGAAGTACAGGATCAAAAGTTTTCTAAAAGGAAAAGGATTTTTTATCTCATTACAGGTGCTGAGCCAGAGCCTGAACTACCCTGACAACCTACACAGCAGCAAGTTATAGCTCACAAGCAATGGTCAGAAAGAGCATTTAAAGTGTTGCATTATCTGTCTATATGTATTTCGGATGCTATGCTCATACACATATAGGATGCTGAGAATCCCAAAAATGCATGGGATACTTTGGTAAAGATTTTTGATATAGACACGAGTGCTCGCAAGTCTCAGTTGCGACAACAGATACATAATGTGAAGTGGAATAGAAGGAGCATACATGATTATGTGCAAGAAATAAAGAAGTTTGCAGATGCATTGGCAACAATAAATGCCCCCATGCCTGATGATGATTTGGTGGATATTACCTTGCGTGGTCTTGGCAAGGAGTATAAATCATTTGATACATCAATCTTGGTTCGGAGTACAGGTTTACCGGACTTTGATGAGTTGGTTTCACTCTTGCTTGTTGAGGAAATCAAACTCGGTGATTCCTTTCTAGATGCATCTACTAGCCATGATGATAATGGCAGAAATCAGGCTTTCTACTCTCAAAGAGGCTTTAGAGGCAGGGGGAGATTCACATCACGTGGCCGTGGTAATGGTCGTGGATGGCAGGATAGGTCACCACCACAACAGAATTTTCAGCCTTCATATGGTGCTCAAGGTGGTCGTGGATATACACCTCAGAGAGGCAGAGGTAATCCTCGTGGTAGAGGACGTTGGCAAGGCCAACAAACATCTATGCAAGATGTGGAATGCCATTACTGTGGGAAATTTGGTCATATGGGACATGGTGGAAATTATGCATCAAGTAGTAATGATGGCAGCGCAAATCATTTGTTTGCCATGAAGCATGTTGTGGGATGTATGATGACAAATGCTGAGAATGATGATACTTGGTATATGGACTCTGGAGCATCAAACCATATGACTTGTCATGGTGAATGGTCTGAGCATATGAAGCCTATGGATGTGAAAGGCTATGTGGAAACAGGAGATGATACTCAGCATGCCATTACACATGTTGGAAGTGTACCATTGGTTATGCACAATGGTCAAACAAAGTCTATGTTAGATGTATTGTATGTGCCTTCTATCACAAAAAGCTTGGCCTTAGTTGGTCAAATGGTGGAACAGGGATTACAGGTTCGTTTCAACAACGAGCATGGTTGCTTCGTTGAGGATTTCAAACATGGATGTAGAGTCATTGCTAAAGGCAAGAAAGAAGGCAGGTTGTTTAAGCTGGATGTTGGGATTCCTGAGTTAGAATCAGCCATGTTTTCTAAAAGCAGAAATGTGGTACAGGACATTGATATGTGGCATAAGAGGATTGGACATGTCAATATACAAAGGTTAAAGAACATGTAGACAAGAGGCATTGTTAGTGGGCTCCCTAGATTCAAGTATGATGGGAATATGCATGTTTGTGAAGCTGTCAATTTGGAAAGCAGGCAAGGTTGTGGTTTCCTAGGGAAGGAAACATGAGTAGCAAGCCACTTGAGATAGTACATAGTGATGTATGGGGTCCTGCACAAAACCCATCTATCAAAGGCAGTTTATACTATGTGACATTCATTGATGATTTCAGCAGAATGACATGGACATACTTTCTCAGAGAGAAAAGTGAAGCGTTGGAAAAGTTTATGGATTTCAAAGCTTTTGCAGAGAAGCAATATGGCTCATCGATTAAATGTTTGAGGACAGATGGAGGTGTTGAATACACCTCAAATGCTTTTGAGCATTTCTTGAGGAAGCATGGAATAAGAAGACAATTGACTTGCAGGTATACACCTCAGCAAAATGGTGTGGCTGAGAGAAAGAATAGAGTCATATGTGAAGTGGCTAGGGCAATGCTCAATGAAAAGGGCATGCCAGATTATTATTGGGCAGAAGCTTGTGCTACTGCAGTGTATATACTGATATGAATAAAACACCTACAGCAGTCATACATGGAAGTACGCCAAAGATGCGGCTTATAGGTTTTAGGCCAGACATTGGACACCTCAAAGTATTTGGATGCATAGCTTATGTACATGTGCCTGATGAGAGAAGGAGGAAATTGGATCCTAAGGCAGAAAAGTGTGTATTTGTTGGATATGCACAGGATCGTAAGGCATACAAATGTTACAATCCACAAACTAGACAAGTGGTTATCTCACGAGATGTGGTGTTTGATGAGCTTGCTAGTTTGGTACAAAGCAAAGGATGAGGGTGTCATTGAGTCACCTGAAGAAGCAGATGTGCATGTGAACTTGCCACAAGCAAGTTGTAGTTCTACTACTATGTCTGGGCCAGCAGAAACTGAGAGTAGTACTGTACGTCCATGGTTAGGACGTTTGAGGCATGAGAGTGTGAGCACTAGGAGTAGTGCTATGGATAAAGGAAAGAAGAAAGTCGAAGGAATTGGAATTACAGGTTATGAGTCATCCAGTTCAGAGAGTTTGGATGAGGAACTTGGCATACCTGTTTTACGCACACCTGGTGCTAGGCAGGATAGATATGTGCCACCACATGCTAGGGTGACAGGTGTTCAGAGTGATCCATAGGCATCGCGGAGATCCCAAAGGGTCAAATATCCAGTTGACAGGTTGACATATTGAGATTTTGCTATGCATTATGCATTATCACCAAAGAAGTCATATATGCATTATGCATATATGACTTCTTTGGTGAAGCATGTGGAACCTACATGCTATACAGAAGCTATTGGAAAGCATGTATGGGAAAAAGCAATGGATGTTGAGATGGACGCATTGGTTCATAATGACACATGGGACTTGGTTGCATTACCACAGGACAAAAATGTCATTGGTTGTAAATGAGTTTACAAAGTGAAGTGAAAGTCTGATGGTTCCATTGAGAGACATAAAGCAAGATTGGTAGCTAAGGGTTATGCACAAACCCAAGGTTTGGACTATGATGAAACTTTTAGTCCAGTGGGGCAAAGATGGGAACAGTGAGAGCAGTCATTGCTATGGCTGCAGCTAATGGTTGGGAAATGCATCAAATGGATGTCAAAAATGCATTTCTAAATGGTGATCTATAAGAGGAAGTGTATATGGCACAACCAGAAGATTATGTACACCCAAGGTATCCCACTCATGTATGCAGATTGAAAAAGGCATTATATGGTTTGAAGCAAGCACCTCATGCTTGGAGTGATAAGATGAACATATATCTTATCTCCCTTGGATTTCAAATTTCTACGGCAGATTCTTCACTCTATGTGAAGAAAACAGATCATGGGATTGTTTTACTTGTCATCTATGTGGATGACTTGATTATCACAGGTGATCATGGTACAGATGTGATGCATGTCAAGAAAGCATTGAGTGGGCAATTTGACATGAAAGATTTGGGTGAGTTGAGATACTTTCTTGGAATTGAAGTGATCAAAGACCATGCATGTACATGGTTAGTGCAGCGCTAAAATGCATTGGATATGTTGGCAAAATATGGCATGACAGGGTGTAAGCCTATGAGTACACCTTTGGAGCAGAATGTGAAGTTGCGGGCTGATTTTGGTGAGGAGTTGGATGATCCAACTATGTACAGGAAGATGGTTGGTAGTCTCATTTACATGACTATCACACGCCCAGATTTGAGTTATGTTGTGGGGCTAGTAAGCCAGTTTATGCAGAGCCCCAGAAAACCTCATTTGGATGCAGTGAGACGCATTATGCGATATGTAAAGACCACTGCACATTATGGTCTACTTTATGAGAGTGGTAAAGGCTTGGATATACATGGCTACACAGATGCTGATTGGGCAGGTAGCTCATATGATAGGAGGTCTACTAGTGGATATGCTTTTACACTTGGAAGTGCCGTGGTGAGTTGGAGTAGCAAGAAGCAACCTACAGTTGCTTTATCTAGTACAGAGGCTGAATATAGAGGTGCAGCCATTGCTACTTGTGAGGCAGTATGGTTAAAGAATCTCTTGGCAGATTTGGGTGAGCCTATTTGTAAGATCCCTGTTCCCACCGAGCAACGGATTCAGGGTATTAGCAGCAGAAGTAGCACTTTTCGCGCGGGACAGGGGTCTCACACTCGGGGCCTCGTCCCCACCCAAACGGATATCCGGACAAGAGACTAATCCGTCAGTTTTTCCAAAACCGGACTCGGAAAAACTTCCCTTACTCGAAAAGCATGGGCGATTCCACCAGGATAACTTTTTACTCTAACGTAGTCAAGACCATTACTGATCAAGCTGATCCGATTGCACCTATAAAGGTACTCGTCCCGATCAAGGAAGAAACTTGCACTTGTATCATTGGAATCAACGCCTTTTTCCCCATTAAGAGGCACATCCGTTGATTCCTATCCATAGAACAATTACTGTCCGGGATTTACTTTATCTATCGTAATAACAAACATTGAGTCTCGATTTACGGATCCATCAGTCCAGCCTAACCCCATCCGATCCCATGGGTTAGCCAACCGCCCAACCACTATAGTGATGCGATCCAATTTGGAATTTGGTTAGGTTTTGTCCCAGGTACCAAGGAAAAGAGTTCCAAGGCCCCCTAGCCGGAAGTTCATGCAAACATAAAATTAGGCACACCACTTACACACCCAATATGAAATTGCCTTTTTCTTAGCATCAACTAACTTTAAAACAATCCTTTAATGAAACCATAGTACCACTGATCAGAGTCTTCCAAATTATCCGGTTGATTCTCAAATTTCCCATCATTCCTTCATCAGAGTATCTATGGCATCATTGGCAACTAGAACGCTCACCACCTGTCCACTCAGGGGCCTTTTCAATAGTTCCTAGCCCATAATACTCGGCAATATAATCACTTATAAAAATCAAGATGGACTCTCGTTGAAGATAAGCAAGATCAACCAACAGATCCATAAAAAGAGCCATGGACTCATCCATTGAAGACCAGCAAGGTCAATCAACCAGATCCATGCCCGGTTTCAGAAAAACAACTCTTACTCCTTGTTCCAATATCTTCCTCGACGCACGCGTGGGTATCCTAGGCGACCCAGAGCCCGAGCACCGTATGGTCAGCACCCTCTAGAATCCTTCGCAGGTGACCTAGCGCTTCACTCATAGGCCGCTTCCTTGGTCCCTCATCCACCGTACCGGAAGCTCACCATTTTAATCGAACCTAGGTTGGTCAAGACCTCGGCCGACTTTGCTACGCGAGACGTCCTCGATTGACTCTCCGTCCAGCAGTTGCAACTTTATCAGTTAGGTCTCCATGACCTTAATCACAAGACGATCAAAATGCTTCCCCAGCATTCTTGACATAAAACAGCCATTTACAAACAGCATTTACAAACAGTTTACAAATACAGTTTCTATATTAACTCTCATTTTTCCACATTATCCCTCATTAATCCACATTACTTATTCCAAATTCCATTTATATGTATACTCATCCAATCACCTCATTTTCCATCTCTTCACTTCAGATTCCTTCACATCACATATCATATATTCACATCCATATCCACATCCATACATCCACATCCACATCCACATTCACATCCATACATCCACATCTACATGTGCTTATCTCCATTTTCACATCCTCATTTATACATCCACATCCCATATCCACATTCATACATACACATCCATATCCACATCCACATGCATACATCCATTATCACGTCCTCATTCATACATCCACATCCACATACATACATACATCCACATTCACATTCCCATTCACATCTATACATCCATATCTACATGCACATTCACATCCATACATCCACATCTATATCCTCATTCACATCCATACATCCACATTCATGCATCCACATCTACATGCATACATCCATACATACACATCCACATTTACATCCATGCATCCACATCCCCATCCTCATTCACATCCGTACATCCACATTCATGCATCCACATCTACATGCATACATCCATACATACCCATCCACATTCACATCCATATTCTCACCCTATCATAACCCATATACATCTTATCCCATCACATACACTTCTTACCTCATCCCATACACATCCTATCACTTCTTAACTCATCTTATCACATCCTAACTCATCTCACTTCCCATATCTTTTATGCATACTTCTATGCATGAAATTCAATTATGCTAAAAGTAACACTTTTATAATAAAATAATTATCTCTTATGCATACCTCTATGCATGAAATTCAATTATGCTAAAAGTAACACTTTTATAATAAAATATTCATCTCTTATGCATACCTTTATGCATGAAATTCAATTATGCTAAAAGTAACACTTTTATAATAAAATATTAATCTCTTATGCATACCTCTATGCATGAATTTCAATTATGCTAAAAGTAACACTTTTATAATAAAATATTCATCTCTTATGCATACCTCTATGCATGAATTTCAATTATGCTAAAAGTAACACTTTTATAATGAAATATTCATCTCTTATGCATACCTCTATGCATGAAATTCAATTAAGCTAAAAGTAACTCTTTTATAATAAAATATTCATCTCTTATGCATACCTCTATGCATGAAATTCAATTATGCATAATATAAAAATCAATTTCTCTAGGATTACAATGAATATCTTTCAATTAATCTAGGATGATAATTTCTAGAATATGGTAGGAAGTCCTCTTTTTATGCTTTGAATGAAATTATTTTATGAGTAATTTTTATAAAAATTTTGCCATAGCTCCGCTGCTATGACTGATAAATCTCAATTTTTTAAAGGGATAAAGCTTATCTTTAAGGAAATAATTAGAATGATCCCTAATTGGATCATTAATCCCTAATGGATTGAATCATCAATATTCATGAAATACATAAACTAAAAGCATAGAAAAAAGCCATTAATTTGGCCTCAAGCATAGATTAATCTTGGATTAAGAAAAAGCTTTATGAAAAGCTTCATTTGGATTGAGAATGGATCATGAGTATGACCATTTCTTGAGTGAGAGAGAGAAATTACATAAAAACCATTTGAATTAAGCATAAATGGAAATTTATGTAATTCTTAACTATCATTAATCAATTAACTTCAATAGCATTCATCAAATTATGTAACTCTTCATTACCATTCATCAATTAACTTCAATAGCATTCAAAAACCATTCCAATTAAGCTTCTCAAGCTTGAGAGGGGTTGAGAAGAGAGAAGCATTGAGAAATTATAGAAAAGATCAACATTCACCATTTACCTTATAAATTGCTTGATTCTTTGTTCACGGTAGAGGCCCCCAACCAATCAATTGGTTAAGTATGTTGATGGAGCCACCAATGGGGATTGAAGAAAGAGGGAAGCTCCAATTTCTTCAATTTGGAGAGAATTTTAGAGAATAGTAAAAATTAGCATTATTTCAGCATAACTCTAGTATAGTAAAATTCTTCTATTTTTTTTCAAAGGACTCATGTTCTATTTATAGGAGAGGGAAGCTCTAACCAAAGCTAACTGAATTCTAGAATTTTCCAAATTCAATTTGGTTGAATTTGGACTAGATTTGGATCTATTTTGGTTACCTTTTGATTCGGTTTGGTTCCATTTTGATTTGGTTTGGTTCAAGAGAGAGGAGAGATAAAAATATCACATTATTTTAGAGTTTAAAACTCATTCAAGCATGTGAAATATGCACCTCCTTTAAAGAATTCCCCTTCCTTACATATGTGTCAAAATGGAATGATTATACCCAAAATATCTCATATTTTTAGTATTGCTCATAGTTTTTTACTAATAAACCTTGTACATATTCAACTCTTCATCTTATGTGAGCATTTACTCATTTTTGGATACTCAATTTATCTCATTTTTTTGATATTATTCATAGTTTTTTACTAATAAATCTTGTACATATTCAACTCTTTATCTTATGTGAGTATTTACTCATTTTTGGGTATCTTCTTTTACAAATAGGATTTATCTCCTCCCTACACATGGATTGATGCTATTGGCCCATAGGAACCTTAATTGGACCATAATCCAAAAATTTCTGAAAATCTAGACCCTTAGGCTAAGGTCCTTCATATCCATTTTCAATTAATTCTAATTGCACATTGGAAAGTTCTTTTTGAATTTCTGTTTCAGGGGAACTTATTTTAATAAGATGAGTTATTTTTCTATCCAAAAATATTCATAATCTGAATATTCTTTCTCTAGAATATTTTCTCTCTCTATGCCAAAACAGGCAGAGACAAGATCTCTTATATTTCAGAAAAGGGAATTGATTACAGGGGAATATGCTAGACATTTTGAGAGGCTGGGGAGGAATCTTACATTCACTCCCACTTGAAAAACGGGAGATGTCCTCATCTCGCAAACTTGGGATAATTTCGCAAGATGCACGAATATGAGACTTAGAGAAAAATTAATTAAGATTAACCACAAAAAAAAAGTCTCAAAGAGAGTAAGATTCGAGATAAGAACAAGATTTAAACTTTATTCATTCTTGAAACATATACAGTAAAGATAGAAAAACTCTTTACACTTCCATAAGCCCGTCCATCATATGATCACAAAAGCAGCACTTACAAGCTGCGCACGTATAAGGTAACTCATCTATGGGAATAATTATGTTGGTTATTGCCACACCTATCTCAGTGGTATGAGGTGATCTAACAAAAGGACCTCTGAGAGGCAAGCCAAAAACGGGGTAAAGACATATCTTCTGATGAGGAAGAACACACGCCAGTAAGAAGACTCGCTCAGAAAACCTAAGATGCCTTATCTCATGACGCAGTAGTATCGGGGACCCAAACCCAAAGCTTCAATAACCATGGCCAAGCGGACATTGTTACGAAAGTGCTGCTGACCCCAGGGTGTTACCCTAGTTATGTCTTGATAGGTCCGCCATTTGGTTTGCGCTACAGAAGTTCCCAAGTGAGGGAAAAGTGAGCGCTCATACTGTTCTATAAAATCCTTCTTCACAGACTCGCTTGCGTCTTGAAGGTGAGAAATCATCATGGATAAAACTAATTCCTATTGCCAAGCCATGAAGGAGATTAAGAAGAAAGGAGATCGATGGAAGTAAGATTACTGTGAGCGACAAGTAAAAGTTACGACTTATATGAAGGAAGGAGCTAGCTTAACTTAGAAGCCAACGGTATCTTGCCACTGAAGTTTTACTGTCTTTCCATGATTTGGGTTTGGCACATATTTCTATAGGAGGCATTAAGAACTTTGAGATGAGGAGATAAAAGAAGTTCGTAGGCTAAGTCAGCTACTTTCTTTGGTTCACAATATCTGGGGGATAACTATTTATACTCCCCTAGAGATAAAGAAATTCTTTTGGTCCGTATTCAAATGAAGACTATAACTGCTTCTTTGAATTCTCTGACTGTCCTCATCTTATCTGTATATTGTTTCTGTCAATCCTGGGCAGTGTTTATATCTTTATGAATTACCTACATCTGTTGCTCTAAGTCGAAGTATTTGATTGGTCATCTCGACTCTAATCAATGGTTCGGACCTAGTTAATGGAGTTAAGTAATCTTGTCCGAGACGGACCCTGATTAGATTGGTATGAAGGAATTGGTCTCTGAATTTGGGTTCTAGACTTCCTTGTGCCCTTTTCATGGTAGGAGTCGGACAGTCTTTTAACTGATGACCAAAACCTTGGCATCCAAAACACTGGTTCTCACTTCTGAGTTCATCGTTCTGAATCTTTAAAACAAGTGGGCTCCTGAGAAGGTATTCTGGGTAAAGTGTCTTCCCTTTTTAAACAAAATCTTTCTTTTATTTAGAGAGGGAATAATTATAAGATTCTTACTCCTGTATACCTCGAAGGCTGGGGGAGAAATCTTACATTCTACCCCACTTAAAAAGTGTGAGATGTCCTTATCTCGCAAAGTAGAGGACAACTCTTTTTCTTAAGATCCAATTTATTCTGGGATTCCTTATATTCTGGTCAACCCAACAGAATATGGGGATAATTATCCCTTAAATAGAACTCATCATTACATAACAATTTCATTCAATTTATATCATTCATATCTTTAACACGATAATGGTCCATTAGATCGAAAAAATTTCCTTCTGATGAACATTCCTCCACGAGAATTTTAGTTAAGCAAGTTCTCAATTTGTCATCCCTTAACTTGATCTACCGTCTCAAGTATTAACAGTAGCAATTTGACAGTACAATCCATTAATCTCATAGTGATTTGCTGAAATCATTATCATCATTTATCATTACAAGGACTCATCCCAATCATCCACATTATGGTTTCGCTCAGCTTATTACATTTCAATCAATTTTTAGGGATCATCATTTTTCAATCAGAATCCAAATCAATTCATCAGTTCCCAAACAGAATTAAAAATCATATCAACCACATTCGAAATCATCATCTGGATAGCATTAATGCTTATAATTTCAAGTCTTAGATTTACTCGTATATACTGTCAGTAATAAAAGAGCTGCAGTTATACTCTCGGTATATACGGGTAGTCACGGCCCTTGGAATTATAAGGTAAATACCATCATGTCTAGGCCTCAAGCAAGTCAGGGATTCTATATAATTCATTAGGAACTCAATGGAGTCTTTTTGGGCCCTTTAATTTGCCATGAGGTTATGGAAACGTTTAACTTTTTGACAAATAGGAGCCCGCCATGTAAGCAAAAACCATGGGTTTGTAAGAGAGGTGTAAGAGTGGTCAAAGGGTGCACTTTTTCCCCCAAAAAGGGGGGGAGCAATTTTACAATTTTCGGACCTCCATAACTTCTACATACAAGCTCCGATTTGAGCGGAGATTACAGATCCGTGATCTACGCATCAAGAGCTTTCCATAGATACGTTACATGATATGGTTTTATCCGCTAGATTTTAAATTCTATTTTCCCTCCAAAATTCAAATTCGAATAAAGTAGCCGTTTTGAAGCTTCAAATTAGAAAACGTTTCTTCTTAAGAGAAAAGGTTTGACTCCCTTAAACTGCCAAATAAAAGGGCCCAAGAAGACTCCATTGAGTTCCTAATGTGCGGTACTTCCATCTGAAGACCCAATTACCAAATTATGAATTTCGGTTTGAATATCAAATTGTATGAATTATATCACACAATTACAACCTTTTTGTGTTTCTTGATAAATTTTTGACATATTTGTCTTCTTAGATGATCTTTAATTGCTCTCATACCAACTGTAAGATCCCTGTTCCCACCGAGCAACGGATTCGGGGTATTAGCAGCGGAAGTAGCACTTCTCGCACGGGACAGGGGTCTCACACTCGCGGGGCCTCGTCCCCACAGATATCCGGACAAGAGACTAATCCGTCAGTTTTTCCAAAACCGGACTCGGAAAAACTTCCCTTACCCGGAAAGCATGGGCGATTCCACAAGGATAACTTTTTACTCTAACGTAGTCAAGACCATTACTGATCAAGCTGATCCGATTGCACCTATAAAGGTACTCGTCCGGATCAAGGAAGAAACTTGCACTTGGATCATTGGAATCAATGCTTTTTTTCCCATCAAGAGGCACAGCCGTTGATTCCTATCCATAGAACAATTACTATCCGGGATTTACTTAATTCATCGTAATAACAAACATTGAGTCTCGATTTACGGATCCATCAGTCCAGCCTTACCCCATCCGATCCCATGGGTTAGGCAACCGCCCAACCACTGTAGTGATGGGATCCAATTTGGAATTTGGTTAGGTTTTGTCCCGGGTACCAAGGAAAAGATTTCCAAGGCCCCCTAGCCGGAAGTTCATGCAAACATAAAATTAGGCACACCACTTACACACCCAATATGAAATTGCCTTTTTCTTAGCATCAGCTAACTTTAAAACAATCACTACAAGAGCTTGAGGGCATACCGACGCTAAAATACCGACGCAAATGTCGAACGTCAGTATGTCCGTCGTAATGTTGGAGGAGTATTGTAGGGTGGGGTTTTTTCAAATTTTCGTGTCCCGACGCGTATACCGACGACTATACCGATGCATATTCCGACGCGTATACCAACGCACATTTCGTGGCATATATCGACGTATATTCCGACGCATATTCCATAGCATATACCGGCGCTAGTAAGTTTTTCACAGCCGAGAGCTTATTTTCTGATTTTTTCGCACAGGAGGGCGCGTTACAGCTAGAGAAGGTCTCTTTCTCTCCCTCTTCTCTTTCTCTCCCTCTCCTCTTTTTTCCTCTCTCCTCTTTTCTCCTTCTTTCTTCTTTTCTCCTCTTCTCCTTCTCTTAATATGTTCTTGCAATTGCTTTTACTTTTTAATTTAAGAATTAGGATGTTTAGGGTTTTGTGTTTTTTTGGCTCTCTATGCATGTTGAGAGCTCTCTATGTATGCATAGATCTCCTAATGCATGCATAGAGATTTTAGGGTTTTGTATTAGTTCTTTTTCTTGTGTTTAATTTACTAATTAGTTTGTTTAATATTTTGTTTTGTAGCTCTTTCACCTCACCAATCTTTCACCAATCCTCTCCTTCAGCTTTGCAAAAAAGAGGTAGATCCTCTTTCGATTTTTCTTGTTTATGCTATTTTCTATGAATTATTGCATCCCTGTTTTATGGTTTAGGGTTAGTTTTGGGTTCTTGTAAGCTTACACATAGGATTAATTTAATATCTATGCATAAAACCTATCATAAGCTTGCAATCTCTATGCATAGCCTTCTTGCAAGCTTTATGCATAAGCTCTATTCATAGAGCTTGTGAGCTTGTGAAATCTCTATGCATAAGCTCTATGCATAGGCTTTATGCATAGAGTTTGCAAGCTTATAAAATCTCTATGCATAGGTTTCTTACAAGCTTATAAAATCTCTATGCATAGGTTTCTTGAAAGCTTGCATGGACATTGTACATAGAGCTTGCGTAGTCTTCTTGTTGAAAGCTTTTTGAATGTTTTTACTCTCTTATACATATAACATATAAGTCATGCTCTGTTTTTCTATGCATAAGGTATTCTCTTTATTCATAGAGTTTATATATGTTATCAAGGTAAGATCTATTATCCATGTAAAACAAGATCATGTTTATTACACCATTGGGTGATGGGATTAAGGGTTAGCATAGTGCATAAGGCATATAGCATAGAGCTTATGCATAAGTCTTGCATAGAGCGTATGCATAAGACTTATGCATAGAGCGTATGCATAAGACTTATGCATATGGCTTATGCATAGAGCTTATGCATATGGCTTATGCATAGAGCGTACGCATAAGACTTATGCATATGGCTTATGCATAAGACTTATGCATATGGCTTATGCATAGAGCTTATGCATAAGGCTTATGCATAGAGCGTGTGCATATGGCTTATGCATAGAGCGTGTGCATAAGGATTATGCATAGAGCGTAATTGCATAGAGCGTGTGCATAAGACTTATGGCTTAGGGATTGTTGGAATGCAATTGCAAATGCCTTGATTGTGGTTAACAAATGCTTATGCAAATGCCATGGTGAGGGCATTGTGAATTGTTGGTTTGTGTTGGAGCTTTTGGATGATGGATTGAGGCATGAGTCCATGCTTTATTGATGAGTTCTAAATTGTAAAAGGGCATGAGTCATGCTCAATACTTGTAAGCCAACAAACTTGTTCTATCATTTGATATTATCCACATCATTTTGTACCTACACTCACCATTGCTACCACTTCAAGTTTCTATAGAATCTAGCAATGTGTGAGGGTACCTTGGCATTGGTTGGAGAGGCCAAGGGGAGAATGGCTTGAACTCTTTGTGCCGTGATTGCTTGGTTAAGCGGTACAAAGGGGGATTAGGTACACCGGTGTGAAGAAATGGCCTCAACCTTCACCTTGGAGGAAAACTCGGTGAAGGGGTGAGAAGAGCTTGGCCGGGAGATCGGCAAGCTTCAACGCGCGTCCTCAACAATCCTCACCATCGACTTTGTGGATGCATTTGGGCAATGGGGCCCCTTTTCCATCATATTGTGTGGATATTGCAAATGCTTTGATGGACAAAGAGTGCATATGATCTTTCATGACATTGTTGAATACAAAGAGTATTGCATTGTGATTTGAGAAGTTGCATTTTCATTTGAGATTTGGTTCCAATTACAAAGGAGACTCTGGCGGAATTTTTCCAACAAGGGAGCCAAACAAGCTTATTGATTGGAGATTTACCCCATGGATACACTTGAAGAGTTATTCACAACTACCAAGGGGAGAAACACCAATCATTTGTAGCCGGATTGAGCTTTGGGACCGAATTTTGGAAATTTCTGGGATTTTACAAAACCCTAATTTAGTCCTAGGGTTTTTGGGATTAGGTCCGAGTGATTACACGACTCTATTCTACTCCTTTAGAGTTTTCAAATGAGCCATAGAACCCCTTAATCGGATATCACAATCTCGGTCAAAGTAGTCATGTTGACTTTCTGGTCAAAGTCAAACAGAATATACTTCCACTTTGACTGAATCAAAATGCTTTTAGGGGTAGGTTCTATCTTCCGTTAGCTTTCTATAGAGCCGTCAAAATCCTAATTCCGACATATATTTTGCGTTTTAGAGCCAAATTACTACTTTCAGCTGTCCCGCACAGAAAAGAATTATGGTGACTACGAGCAAAGAAAAGGCAATGGGCATCTTGAATGAGGGTTTAGGGTTTATGCATAGAGCTTATGGCTTATGCATAAGACTTATGCATAGAGCGTGTTCATATGGCTTATGCATAAGACTTATGCATAGAGCGTGTGCATAAGACTTATGCATATGGCTTATGCATAGAGCTTATGCATATGGCTTATGCATAAGACTTATGCATAAGGCTTATGCATAAAGCTTATGCATAAGTCTTGCAGCCTTATTATGCAAGCTTATACTTATACTATGCATTTAGATTATTGCATAAGGCCTTTATAAATAGCTATTTATGAATAGAGATAGCTTCTCTCTCCATCCTTGTTCAAATTCTATTTAATTTTCAAACCGGGCTGGGAAAAAGAAGCCCTGTTTTATGGTTTACATAGTGCTTTGTGTAATGCATAATGATTTGTGTTTAATGAGCTGCATATACATGTTATCCTGCTAGATGGAGCCTCTCAATCTTGAAGAGAGAATAGCGTGTCCATGCATGCGATGTAAGTACCAAATCTTTCGAAAACGAAGGATTTGCAACGAGCATGTTCATGACGCTGGCATATTTCCAATGGAGCGCTTGCAAAATTTACGGTTTCAATCGTACAACCAAGCAAGTGTGCAGCCGCATCTTGATAACATTGCGCCTGTGAATTCTCGTCCCCAACAGAGGATGAGGATACGCTTCATCAAGACATCCTTCATCAAGGGACTTTTAATGATGAGGATGCTGAAATGTACATAGACATAGATCTCTTTGGGGCTACTGATCTTAATGAGGATGATAGAATAGATAATGATTTTTAAAATGATGTATCTTAATGATTATGCAAATAGTTATGACATATTTGTAATGGTTTTATGACATTGAAGGTCCTCATTGTTTACCATTGTTAATGTTTACCATCATAATCACTACTGTAGGAGCAAGTTGATATAGTTCTACCAATGTTGTTTATCATTGTTAATGTTTGTCTTATGGTTCTTTCATTCATTGTTTACCGTGTAATTTTCATTTCGCACAAGTTTGTCATATGGTTTTTTGTCCAACAGGCCATGGGTGACTCACCGCCCTACGACTACAGTCCAGATTTCTCATTTAATCCTACACCGCAGGGCATGAGTCCCCAGCAGTTATATGGTTTTCTTTCGTCCATGACTCCAGAGCAGAGAGCCATGGCTCAGAGTTATTGGGGTTCTGGAGCAGGGACATCTGCCTCACCATCTGGCTTCCCGACGCCAGTTCCCACACCCGTGGGTACGACAGCAGCTCCCACACCTCATACCACACAATGCACCGGTATAGATGCCGGTTTATGCGTCGGTATTACCCCTGGTGAGCGTCGGTATATTAACCGGTATAGGCGCCGGTATTACCACCCGACGCTTATACCGACGCTTATACCGACGCTTATAACCGGTATAGGCGCCGGTATTACCACTCGACGCTTATACCGACGCTACTGTTCCGGTGCTTATACCGGCGCTTATACCGATGACGAGGCTTTTTTAGACCCCGTTAAATAGCGCCGGTATAAGCCCCGGTATTAGGCTAACATGTAGTAGTGAATCCTTTAATGAAACCATAGTACCACTGATCACAGTCTTCCAAATTATCCGGTTGATTCTCAAATTTTCCATCATTCCTTCATCAGAGTATCTATGGCAGCATTGGCAACTAGAACGCTCACCACCTGTCCACTCAGGGGCCTTTTCAATAAGTCCTAGCCCATAATACTCGGCAATATAATCACTTATAAAAATCAAGATGGACTCTCGTTGAAGATCAGCAAGATCAACCAACAGATCCATAAAAAGAGCCATGGACTCATCCATTGAAGACCAGCAAGGTCAATCAACCAGATCCATGCCCGGTTTCAGAAAAACAACTCTTACTCCTTGTTCCAATATCTTCCTCGACGCACGCGTGGGTATCCTAGGCGACCCAGAGCCCGAGCACCGTATGGTCAGCACCCTCTAGGATCCTTTGCAGGTGACCTAGCGCTTCACTCATAGGCCGCTTCCTTGGTCCCTCATCCACCGTACCGGAAGCTCACCATTTTAATCGAACCTAGGTTGGTCAAGACCTCGGCCGACTTTGCTACGCGAGACGTCCTCGATTGACTCTCCGTCCAGCAGTTGCAACTTTATCAGTTAGGTCTCCATGACCTTAATCACAAGACGATCAAAATGCTTCCCCAGCATTCTTGACATAAAACAGCCATTTACAAACAGTTTACAAATACAGTTTCCATATTAACTCTCATTTTTTCACATTATCCCTTATTAATCCACATTACTTATTCCAAATTCCATTTATATGTGTACTCATCCAATCACCTCATTTTCCATCTCTTCACTTCAGATTCCTTCACATCACATACTGATCACATATCATACATTCACATCCATACATCCACAACTACATGTGCTTATCTCCATTTTCGCATCCTCATTTATACATCCACATCCCATATCCACATTCATACATACACATCCATATCCACATCCACATGCATACATCCATTATCACGTCCTCATTCATACATCCACATCCACATCCACATACATACATCCACATCCACATTCCCATTCACATCTATACATCCATATCTACATGCACATTCACATCCATACATCCACATCTATATCCTCATTCACATCCATACATCCACATTCATGCATCCACATCTACATGCATACATCCATACATACACATCCACATTTACATCCATGCATCCACATCCACATCCTCATTCACATCCATACATCCACATTCATGCATCCACATCTACATGCATACATCCATACATACCCATCCACATTCACATCCATATTCTCACCCTATCACAACCCATATACATCTTATCCCATCACATACACTTCTTACCTCATCCCATACACATCCTATCACTTCTTAACTCATCTTATCACATCCTAACTCATCTCATATGCATCTTATCACATTCTAACTCATCTCACTTCCCATATCTTTTATGCATACTTCTATGCATGAAATTCAATTATGCTAAAAGTAACACTTTTATAATAAAATAATCATCTCTTATGCATACCTCTATGCATGAAATTCAATTATGCTAAAAGTAACACTTTTATAATAAAATATTCATCTCTTATGCATACCTCTATGCATGAAATTCAATTATGCTAAAAGTAACACTTTTATAATAAACTATTCATCTCTTATGCATACCTCTATGCATGAATTTCAATTATGCTAAAAGTAACACTTTTATAATAAAATATTCATCTCTTATGCATACCTCTATGCATGAATTTCAATTATGCTAAAAGTAACACTTTTATAATAAAATATTCATCTCTTATGCATACCTCTATGCATGAAATTCAATTAAGCTAAAAGTAACTCTTTTATAATAAAATATTTATCTCTTATGCATACCTCTATGCATGAAATTCAATTATGCATAATATAAAAATCAATTTCTCTAGGATTAGAATGAATATCTTTCAATTAATCTAGGATGTTAATTTCTAGAATATGGTAGGAAGTCCTCTTTTTATGCTTTGAATGAAATTATTTTATGAGTAATTTTTATAAAAATTTTGCCATAGCTCCGCTGCTATGAACTGATAAATCTCAATTTTTCTAAGGGATAAAGCTTATCTTTAAGGAAATAATTAGAATGATCCGTAATTAGATCATTAATCCCTAATGGATTGAATCATCAATATTCATGAAATACATAAACTAAAAGCATGGAAAAAAGCCATTAATTTGGCCTCAAGCATAGATTAATCTTGGATTAAGGAAAAGCTTTATGAAAAGCTTCATTTGGATTGAGAATGGGTCATGAGTATGACCATTTCTTGAGTGAGAGAGAGAAATTACATAAAAACCATTTGAATTAAGCATAAATGGAAATTTATGTAATTCTTAACTATCATTAATCAATTAACTTCAATAGCATTCATCAAATTATATAACTCTTCACTACCATTCATCAATTAACTTCAATAGCATTCAAAAACCATTCCAATTAAGCGTCTCAAGCTTGAGAGGGGTTGAGAAGAGAGAAGCATTGAGAAATTATAGAAAAGATCAAAATTCACCATTTACCTTACAAATTGCTTGATTCTTTGTTCACGGTAGAGGCCCCCAACCAATCAATTGGTTAAGTATGTTGATGGAGCCACCAATGGGGATTGAAGAAAGAGGGAAGCTCCAATTTCTTCAATTTGGAGAGAATTTTAGAGAATAGTAGAAATTAGCATTATTTCAGCATAACTCTAGTATAGTAAAATTCTTCTATTTTTTTTCATAGGACTCATGTTCTATTTATAGGAGAGGGAAGCTCTAACCAAAGCTAACTGAATTCTAGAATTTTCCAAATTCAATTTGGTTAAATTTGGACTAGATTTGGATCTATTTTGGTTACTTTTTGATTCGGTTTGGTTCAAGAGAGAGGAGAATTCAATTTGGTTGAATTTGGACTAGATTTGGATCTATTTTGGTTACTTTTTGATTCGGTTTGGTTCTATTTTGATTTGGTTTGGTTCAAGAGAGAGGAGAGATAAAAATATCACATTATTTTAGAGTTTAAAACTCATTCAAGCATGTGAAATATGCACCTCCTTTAAAGAATTCCCCTTCCTTACATATGTGTCAAAATGGAATGATTATACCCAAAATATCTCATATTTTTAGTATTGCTCATAGTTTTTTACTAATAAACCTTGTACATATTCAACTCTTCATCTTATGTGAGCATTTACTCATTTTTGGATACTCAATTTATCTCATTTTTTTGATATTATTCATAGTTTTTTACTAATAAATCTTGTACATATTCAACTCTTTATCTTATGTGAGTATTTACTCATTTTTGGGTATCTTCTTTTACAAATAGGATTTATCTCCTCCCTACACATGGATTGATGCTATTGGCCCATAGGAACCTTAATTGGACCATAATCCAAAAATTTCTGAAAATCTAGACCCTTAGGCTAAGGTCCTTCATATCCATTTTCAATTAATTCTAATTGCACATTGGAAAGTTCTTTTTGAATTTCTGTTTCAGGGGAACTTATTTTAATAAGATGAGTTATTTTTCTATCCAAAAATATTCATAATCTGAATATTCTTTCTCTAGAATATTTTCTCTCTCTATGCCAAAACAGGCAGAGACAAGATCTCTTATATTTCAGAAAAGGGAATTGATTACAGGGGAATATGCTGGACATTTTGAGAGGCTGGGGAGGAATCTTACACTATTGATGGCAAAGTTGTCATTCATTGTGACAACATGAGCAGTATACATTTGGCCAAGAATCCAGTATTTCATGCGAGGACCAAACACATAGAGGTCCATTATCACTTTGTCAGAGAGAAAGCGCTGGATGGTACAGTTGATCTATAGTATGTGAAGACTGAAGAGCAGGTGGCAGACATCTTTACAAAGCCACTTAGTAGGGAGACGTTTGAGTACTTCCGTACTATGTTGGGAGTACATGGGATGAGCTTGAGGGGGAGTGTTGAGAGCCTTGATATCCCAAGCTCATCTACATCTTCATCTATGGCAGTACATCATGAGCTTGAGAGGGGCTGTTGAGATTCAAGCTCAATGTCAGTGTGAGCCAGCTATGCTATGTGCTGGCATGTTAGGTAGGAACATGTGTGAGACATAAATGACCGCGTCTAGCTGGTCATAGTGTGTGGACATTAGCTAGGGTTAGATGTGTGTGGACACAACTCATAGTGTGTTGTGTGTATTATGTATTATGGCTTTATGCATTGTGTGAGAAGGGAGATGGCTTCCCTCTATGGTTAGGGTTTGCAATATACATTAGGGTTTGCTCCTGTGTGTGTGTCTCCTCTCCCTCTACCGTTCTTTCAACACTAGCCCACTATGGTTTGATCTGTCTCGGGGCCGAGTTGCACTCTCGACCCAGACAGAATCCGTGCAATGTGTCTAGAAACTAGGGTATTGCCCCTGTTGCCCCCTAAATGATCTCGTTCCTTGGTGCTACTACCATGAACGGCAGTCTAAACTCGAGAACAAAGCCCGTCTTTTTGCAAAAGAATCGTCGGTCTAAAGAGGAATTTATGGTGGAAAAGGCCCTAAATGCGATTTTCGATGCGATTTTCGAGAACAATTTTTTAGAAATAAGCACTACCATCACTTCTCCCGCGGGCTCGAACAAGGCACCTAGCAAGAGGCGCCGGCGAGTCTCTCTCCCCATTCCAAAAAGATCCCCTTTAACAAACAAGTTTTTAGAAATGAGCCCTCTTCACTGGGGGTTAAGTCGCTTGGTTCAGACTCAATTTGCTCATGGGATGCCAGTAGTAGTCTTTCGTCTGCAATAGTTTTGAGTACATGGGTGCGCTTTGTGCCCCGCCATTGTCTCAGTGATTCGTAGTGCTTCGCGCCTCTCAAACTAGTGTCTACCACTGTTGGTGAGTTTTCTCTCATAGGACCAGAATGATTACCCCTGTCCAATGAGTTTACATTCATCCCTAGATGTCAGGTACTGTTTCCTTCCCCGCCATCTTTTTGTAGCCATCACTTGTAATCCGTGTAGGTGTGTCTGCACCCCCTAGAGGGGACGGGAAGGGATTTCTTGGAGCAACCCTCCCTGGTTCTAGACCTAAGAGTGCACTTTCTCATATGAGTATTCGATAGTATAGGTCTAAGGAAGAGTTACAGGATAACCACTTGAGATATCCCCCTAATCTTAGATAGGTCATACAACGGGTTCGCGGTTCATTGCTATGCTTACACACCAGGCGACCCCTCGCGGGACCTACTAGTCTTTGAATCTCACCCGGAGGGGTTTATTGCACAAGGCCCTTGAGGGGACATGGGAGGGGACACTGGCTCCTGTAGAGAGCGCAAGCCCAATGAATGTCAGATGCAAGGCTCCGCACCTCATTAAGATTGTATTAGCATACCTCCTGAAAGAAAAGGAGCAAATCCCATTAAGAGATATTTCGCATTATAGGCCGCAAGATTAAGCTCTATCAGCTCTATCTGCTGGATCAGATAGAGCTCAATTAGTTTCTGCTTGGCAAGAGATAAAAAATAGAATCAATACGAGGAATTAGAGATTGCAAAACCATATCTGCTCTTACGCTATGATAGTCTCACAAAAATTACGAGAACCTACACAGGTTGGTGCAGTAATGATAATGGGACCAATAGATACTTTGTACAAAACCATTTGGATGGAAAGTCATGATACTCCTGAAAAAGCATATTTTGAATAAGGAGTGAAGCTTTTCCACTAGTCAACAGGATGAGTGTACGCTGAGTCCTCTCCGAAACATACGAGCACATCGCTGCGCATACGGCTCTCTACCCCAACAACTTGCTTTAGATCACAAGAAACCCACGTTTTTCTATTTCCAAAAATCCGACTACGAAACCATCGATATTCCTTCCGTAGAGGCACATTGACACGTGGTTGGCGGGTGGTTGGCGGATAGAGCAAAGCCCTCCCTTAAAGCCATACATGATAGTCTACCACCATCTGGCTTTCTTTTTCACTCCGTTGTTGATAAGAAGAGGCCCGACGTAGTTGCAAGGGTTCGTTGTCTCCTACTTCTCTGTCGTCCTCTTTAGCAAAGTGGAAAATTTGGACTCAGCGCCCTCGCTCCGTGCCCTTCTGTCCTATTTGGGTTCTCGGTTCTAGCCCCCTTGAGTACGCCTATGACAGTCATCCCCATGGTGGTTCGTTCCCAAGGTCCCCCTCTCAGGGCGGTCATGGATCCAGGTCCTACGGTCTAGCCACCTCAGCCCTCTTGGTAAGCAGATCGATCGCTTCATTTGACTGTGTTCTCTCTCCGAATCTTGTGGTATATCCCATTCTTTTGGTCAAAATTTGATATCCACCAAACGACGATCAATTCTATTCCATAGCATTGAGGCAGATTTCGGGGATTCATGAGATTCGAGTTCGCAAATTGCGTTGAGTAGAATTTGCCAAAGCTTGTTGGTGGAAGACATCGAGACTCCTTTCCTGCTGCTAGAAGAAAATGGAGTGGAAAAAGAAATAAAGACTTTCTTCCATTCAAACTAGTGTCTTCCCCTCACGGGGCCCCTTTCAGGTGTGGTGGGTACTATGAGTCCTCTGACTACCCTACCAAAAAATTATCTGGCTAGGTTTCACCCGGTATCACCTACGGCTCTCTCCCTAGATGTCTCCGAATGCAGTAAATTGGGATGTCGTTCAGCCTCTTGTCCCCCCAAGAGTTATTCCTCTGCCATAGTTCCTGCTAGATTCAGCCGCTTCGGCGGTAGGTGGCATGGTGGTCTCGAAGCCTGTGGCACCGTCATGTCGACGAAACCAATACGGATGATATCGCCTCACAAGTCAACGAGCACACACTTGTGCAAGCATTACAGTAGGTTGTAACGCTTGCACACTCGTGCAAGCATTACGATAGGTTGTAGTATATCGTTGGGAATTGGTAAACCTAAGGCTATCCCTATGACTTCCACTGGGAATTCCCTAGCTATTTCTATTGCTTCCATGCCCATTTTGGGATAAACTAAACCCTCTTCCATAGAAAGAAATTCTAATAGGTGCCTGGCGTAGCAGCACGCCATCAAACTCGCATAGTACGAGATTTTACTAGCATACACACTGCCTAAGAAGGAAGGAAGGAAGGAAGCAGTCGTCCAAAGTCAATCACACTCCCTTTCTTGTCCACTCCTACTCCCCTTGCCTTTTCTAATGCTTCGTGCACGTCTAGCTCTAGGGGATCCAAGACTTCTGGTCTAAATGCCATGAAGGTGCATTTGACCTCTTGTAGAATAGCCCTTACCTCCCTGTCTCTAGGTAGCAATTCGGCCTCCACCGCGGATAGGACAGATTCCTGGGCTGATGGCTTCAAACTTTCCACAAACTCGTAGAAATCTGTTCCATTTGGCAGAACACCCCCGAACTCTGTTTAGCCATTTTGTTGAAATCAACGGAACACCCCGAACTCTGTTTAGCCATTTTGTTGAAATCGACGGAACACCCCCAAACTCTGTTTAGCCATTTTGTTGAAATCGACCCAATCCTCCCACAAAATGGATTGGGCATCATTGGGGTCGACCTCCCCCAACCTTTTGATTACAGAAAGTCTCTCTGTTCTCTGACTTTTCAGAATGGAAGGACATAATGGCTTTCCAGTAAGTTCTCTATCTAATAGCAGAGTGGATGAATGAATGTTGTTTTCATTCCGCGAACTTGTTTTTTTTTTAAAAATAGGGACAATGATACCACTAGGCGCTTTTTCTGTGCAAGAAAATAGAGTAGAATGACACAAAGAACCACGAGTATTTGAACCACGGCAAAGCCTAATCCTTTCATGATGACGAACAGGGGTGAAATGACAAGCTCGAAAAGGAGTGAAATGATGCACTGAAGAGTAGGGAATGAAATCATGTAGAATTCTAGCCTCAACAGAATTCATATCCAACTTGTGTTTCAACTCAATCCTACGAAGGGAGGGAATGCAGATTCTCTAAAAAAAATTGTGCTTCTGTATCTTTCAATTTTTTAAAAAATAATCTAAATTCCCCTTTTTCTCTTAGTCTATAGATCTCCTTCTCTAGAATAAGAATGGAGTCGTGTGATACCTGGAGTGCTTACTTTCAATGTTTATCATAGCATACACATGGCCATAGACTTTCTCTTTTTTCAATCTAAATTCTTCCATGTCCCTAATTAAGAAAAGTACTTTCTGGTTGAAATACTCAAATTTGTCATAAATCCAAACCACCCAAACAACATTCCCTTTCTAGCTTACGGAGCATACTTATGTACAGATTGTACCTTTTCAAATAGTCACTCATTCTCTTTTTGACCAATATGTTATTTAATCTCAGTCAAGCTCGCTGAATGTTATCTTTGCCAAAGGATCCGGGCTATTGGCCTTCTCAAAACTTTCCCTATATTGAATCAATGCTTTCTTCAACAGTAAGTCTTTCCTTGACCAGCCCAAAACCTTCTTGTCTTTGTTATCAACATTCACATTCAATACATCCATATTCACCGCATAATCGTATTCGAGCTGAGAATTCTTGAGCATCTCTTCTAGACTCGTTACAACCAGCGTGAACTTTATTACCCGTTAAAATACCTGTCGTGTCATTCGGATCTCTAGAATAGAATCTTCTAGGGCTTAAATTTGGATAAAACACATTCAGATTTGCCTCGAAGTAACATGTTTAATCAAATTAGGTATGAGCATTATCTCTTTCATCTTGTTTTGTGGTACAAATAAATGTTTCTATTACCAGACGTGATATCACTAATTCTGCCAATAATTTCTTGCGCTCTAAGGTCTTTTCTGCATGAGAGAGGGTTACCAAAATGTATTGGTGAACACTGCTTCTTGAAAGGTTAGGGCTTTTACATGAAACACATGGATTGTTGTGAAAATAAATAGAAGCAATGAATAGACCCTATATACTGCAAAAACATACCATTTACCGTCGTAGACAATTTGGAAAAAATCCTTAGGATCGTCAGAGCTATTTTTATGATTTCCAACAGGAGATTAAATGGGAACCACGCAAGACATTTAGAAAAAAACAAACGAACAGACGATTCGCCGTTACCAAGGTTAGTGGAAAAAAGGAACAAAAACACAACCATCACCATTGCCATTAATCCAACCATTATCATTGCCATTAATTCAACCATCAACACTACCGTAGTTCTTCTACTACTCAACAATTTGCTAGGATCTACAGATCAAGGTCTATGGAAGATACGAGGATTATTAGTGTTAGTCTGCGTATCGTCATCGATTTTTGTCTGTGTCTCACAAGGGTTGCCAGTGGTACTCTCAGTCCTGCATAATAATAATTTTCTTGGACACCAACTCTATAATGATCCGCCAAAACTCTCCGATAATTACTTTAGCAACTCGGACATATGGAATTCACTGAAGATTAATGAGGCCACCACAATGATGACAAGGACGAGATAGAGGATTACGATGCTGATAGCACTATTGATAATAGCATTCCCGAGGTTAGATATGACTCCCCAACCACAATTACATGGATGTTCACTCTACAACGACGAGGCCGATCCTCATACGCCCCTCCCCACCGATGTCGGTAATGACTATGATTTCCTACAGGACTACAATGATGATACTACCACTAAGGTTGATAAGCCTTGCTATATTCACCATACCTGCTCTAAGGCGGCAGAGGATAATAAACCGTTTGATACTGATTTCTCACATGCCTACTTGGATGATACTAGCTCTAATCCCAGTTGTACTCACGAAGCCCCCCCTAAGTGTGATAAGTTGATCGATGTTCTCAGTAGTCTCTTTGACCAAAGAACCGAATAAGCGTGAATATAGAGGGCGATAACACTGCCCTTGATTTTGTAGTTTTTAGTTTAGGATTGCAGTCCGACTCTCGGGAACTACACCGATAGATATCTAGGGATGGAAATCCTCGATCTCACCTCTTGTAAGGGATGGAAATCCTCGATATCACCTCTTGTAAAGGTGAAATTGAAACTAAAGGCTCGTAACCTCTCATTAAAGGCCTTGTGCTCTTGTTCAAAGGCCGAGTGCTCTCGAGAGATAAATGTCCATACGCTGCTTTTCGCATTGCGCCTAGAAGGCCCAACGCTCATCATCTAAGGCTGGTTTTCGCGTTCTTCTTTCAAGGCCCGTATTCGCTCAGAGGCATTATCACGCTCTTGCTCCAAGGACTTTGGGTATTTCTCACGCTCTTCCTCCAATACTTATGCAATACGCTCTTGTAGCATATTGTCGATTGTTTTCCGAACGGCAGGGCTAATCTCGCCTTCTAGGTCGACCTTGTGCACTTGCACAAGGCTTGTCTTCCGGCAATTGCTTTGGAACTAACATATCTAAAAAACAAATGAATAGTACGTTATACCTAGCCTCATGCACGTTCATTTTGAAAAACTATCAAATCAAAGTGCAAGGTATAATGAAGGGTGATCTGACATGGGTTTTACATACCTCACAAGCTCATCCATCTTATAAATACATTTTTTCAAACTCTTGTTTGCACAATGATCGAGGCTAGTAGTAGGTAGTATGAACTGCGCACATAAAAGCACATGTATATATGGTTTGAGGCATTACAAAATTTAATTTCAACGTACAAGACTTGGAAAACACTTACTTGGAGCATCTTGTGCCAACAATCATGGGACTTCAACCCATATAGTTGCTCAACACCTCTTTTCTTAGTGGTTGTAAAGGCTCCCTTCAATGATCTCATGCATCCACCAATGGGAGTACGCAAAGCAGTGATGGCTTGCTTTACCTGCTTCTCCTCCTGCTTTGATATAATCCATGGTGCACGCGGAAGACGAACGTGCCACCCTCCTCTCGTGGGGCAAAGCTTGACGCATCCATCCTGCAACGACGACCCACAAGTTCTCTCGTACACTAACATTGTCTCGTTTACCAGTAACATGTTTTCAAATACCAGATGCCACATTCTTGATGATGTGCATGGGATCAAGAAGATGGTTGATCTTGAGATGTGTCCAATATGGTAGCCAAAAAAAAATGGAGTACCTACAAAAGAGATGCCATGACATGATTGCTCTATGTGATCTTTAATCCAATTAGAGACTACACAAAAGAAGATTGAAAAACATTATTGTACCTGTTCATGCCATCTGGAGAACATTTCTAGACTCCCAAATGCGCTTCCAATCTTTTGCACAAAGTGCTTGTGGAGGAATGTTACTTTTACTAGCAACGTATTTAGGATGATTTGATGGGTGAAATCGATGATGATTATCAAATATGGTCTTACACAAACCATCAGCATACTCATAAAACGAAGGGCCACAAACAGGACATGCATGTTTACCCGATATTTTCAAACCTATTAAAATATGCATCCCATGAAAGAGAATGAAAGAGAATGCAATCATTGACGCATGCATGTATGCGATCATAATCCAATCCTCCAAGAGATGCCACATAGCGCCTCGCTATGTCTCTTGAGGTGGGTAGTCTATTCCCCTTTGGAAGCATGTTTGATAATAGCCTGCATCCAATATCATCAATTAATGATTCAAACATATTGAGCTTTATTCATTGCGAAACCTTTAACCACTAATTCAAATTTGCAAGTTAGAATGCTTACTTCAATAATGCATCAAGACTTGCATTGCTCCATCCATAAACTGTTTGTAGATTAAGTAATTCAAGTGAAGCACATAAAATAGAGAATGTGCACCCTTCAAATACCGGTGTCGAGGATGAAGCCTTGTAACGATGCTCTTGATCAGTTTCATTGTCATCCATACCTAGATGCTGCACCATATCATCATCAACACTTCCTCTTCCACGCCTTCGTGGGGTGCAGGGCTATTGTCATCCCTTTCACACTCATCTTTGACAATAGATCCCGAACCTCCAACATCATCTCGTCGACGCTTTGCATGCCCTCGCCGAGCGTAGGGCACCATGTTAGGGTGTGGTACTGCATCCTGCTCCAATTAGAGTATATATATTAACAACTCCATTAATTTGGACACCATGAGTCATTTGGATACTATCAATTTACACCTACTCACCTCTAAACCTGTTTGATTCCATTCTCCATATATGGAGATGTGATTCAAGGTAATTCGAGGCGCTCGTACAATGCATCCTTGACATTGATTACACATACACTTGATCCTTTGTCCCAACCACATCGCGATTACGGTGACGCATTGTCTCATCTTCACCAGAACTACTTGAGGAGGTTGATGACATTCTGTGTAGTACAAAAGAGCAAATACATAATCATAATCAGTTTTTAATCAAAGTATAAAAATTCTCTGTAGTATCGCGTGTATAACCATGTGTATCTACACGTTTACCCTATGTCAAAATGCACGTATTTGAACTGCAATGTTACCATACATGCGATTATACATGCAGCGGTCAATGTTACCATACACGTGATTATACACGCGATCATACACGCAGCGGTCAATGTCATACTTAAAACAAAAGCCACCGCCTACTCCAAAACCCTATTGCTTTCTTCCATTTCATCTTCTTCGTTGTTGCCACCACCAAAGCATCACAAGTGCAAGGAGCTTGCAGGCAGGTGGAAGTAGCATACACACGGGTGGAAGTAGCATACACACGGGTGCACACAAAAGCCAAAAAGGAGACTCACTTGTCACAAGAGGTGAGTCAATTGGTCCAATCTCTTCCCTTCCTTTTCTTTATGCAAATGTCCCTTTTCTTTATGCAAGTGTCTCTGTCCTTTCTTCTCTTTCGTGCAAGTGTCCCTTTTCTTTATGCAAGTGTCCTTTTCTTTATGTGAAAGTGATGTTGGTCGATAGGCGGCCTTTTTTTGGCACTTTTTTTTGCAAAGTCGCGTGTATAATTGCATGTATGCCTACGTGTATTCTGCTAGACAGTTTTTTCACGCGGAGATACACGACGCGATCCTGGACGAGATTTTACACGCTCATTTACATGCGAATTCATGATGCATGATACACTTCATGATACGTGATGCATACAAATGGATTCTTTTTGCAGACTCTTCATGGATCTAGGTTCTTCATTCGATCCATTTGTGTACGGCACTTGGATGATGGAGATGCTAAATCATTTTGGGCGCCACCCTGGCCCAGTTGAGCTTACGGAGTATATGTATACCTATCCTCCTGCTAGATTCCCTGGTATAGTCACCCCACTCCTCCCAAGTGCCCATGTCAGTCCCACAACCCTCTGTGCCTACTGCAAGTCCGGCAAGGAGACATACCCCTTCCCAAACACACTCACGCATCCCCTCCCACAGCAGGCACCGTCATGTCTGGGCTCACAGGGCCACCATCACATACTCCCTCACAGCCACAATCACGTACTCCCTCAACCACTGTCATGCTCAGTGTCACGTACATAGTCACATACACAATCCCCCAGTCGTGACTCCACCCGCAGTAGTACAGAGGAGAGCAGATGCCGCAGTAGGGAGAGTAGACGCTGTAGTAGGGAGAGTGGGAGTGGAGGATGGGGAGGATGCGACAGATGCTTTGGTGGGGGAGGTGGTAGGGCACGCGATGAGAGAGGAGATAGAGGGAGAAGAGTTGGAGGAGACAGTAAGGATGAGGAGGTGGTGAGAGAGGTAGAGGGAGAGATATACTATGATGTGACGGATAGGGGCGGGATAGTGATGGATGCGAGGGGGAAAGAGGTAATGGAATACATGCGTGGGGTAGTATCAAACTTGTATAGAAATTGTTTTATTAAATTTAAAGAACAAAATAGCAGATTAGTTGGGGAGGTGATAGATGTTGTACATACATAGTCGGTACCCCAATCCCCCACATGCGACATTCTCGGATGTATGGGGGGAAGGACACAAATAAGGGAGATCTTAAGTAATAAAAGATCTCACCTTAAGAAACTCGTGTATGATGATCGGGTAAATCAAGCTGCGGGTGGCTATCCTGCCGAGAAACCTCCCACTGCCCACAAACGCGAGTGGAAGGAGGCAAAGAAATGAGCAAACGGTGGCGTGAAGAGCAAGTAGCATGTGGAGGCACGACGGATTCAGATGGAGAAACATGGATCTTCGCATTTTGGTTCTAGAGGCATCGAGTCGTGGGAGGCAAAGTTTGTAAGTATCTTGCCACCTTATTTGATTTTTTACTTAATTCATTCATGCACTGATTTTTTTAATCTTACAAATTGTGTTGATTATGTTACAGCGACGTGTTATGGGGAGGAAGCCCACAGCCCATGAGACTGCGTATGCTCGCCGGCATAGCAGACATCGTGGACCCTCTTCAAAATTGAGGGACGTATTACGGACGCACAGTTTGAGATGGCCATGAGATCGTATGGTCGACAGGTACTTGAAAACTCTAAACAAATGATTTTGGTTTATTAAATTTTGAATTACATATATATATATATACTTATATATGATATATTACTTGAACAGGCACAAGCTGCTGCGGTACCTGTTGATGCTCCTGTCACTGATGATCCACCCGCTGTCGCTGCTCCTGCTCTATGTGAACGACAAGGTGAGCACTACTCTTCGGACATGTATACCGATGTGAGCTCATCTGATCTTGGAGGGAGCAGCTCGTCATCATCTGAGTGTGAGTAGTACTCAGACTTATAGTATCACATCCGTATTGAGGATGTGGCTGTATATATATTTTTGTAACTGAAGCCATGGTCTTTTTTAGACAAACTAATTTGATTTTGTATATATTTGTTTATATTGAAGCCATGGGCTACTTCGACATATGGACTCCCTTGTATATATGTTTTTACATAATGAAAGCCATGGGCTTATTTCAGCACACATAAAATTTTGATAGTATTGCATTCATGTCTTTCTTTAATCGTGTATTGATAATGCCGTTCTTGAATCGTGTATTGACAATGCACAAAATGTTCTCCGTGGATGGTGCAATGCACCAAAAAAAAATCTAGAGAGTGCTATTGGGTGCTGGAATGCTGGAATAGATTTCAAGCACCAAATACCACTCTCTTGATTTTTTATTTTTGCTCTTTGTTCGCGTGTATCTGCGCGTAAAGTCTGCCAAAGTCGCGTTTATATGCACGAAAAATCTATTAAACATGCATGTATCGGTGCAGCAAAATTGGAAAAGAACGTGTATAAGCCCGTGTATCAATGCATCTAACGGGCATCATACACGCGCTTTTACACACATGTCTGTGGCCGTGCTTATACACGCGCTGATATACGGGCCCGCTACTTTTCTTTCACAAGTCATTTTCCGCGGCTAACAGCGTGGGTATGAGCCCGATCCCTTATAGTGTACCACAACATATCAAGGATCCTTGATGTATACCTTACCTATCTGTTTGATCTTAGAGGGTACGCGAATAGCTTTGCCATCGATGGTGGTTCCTTAGCCTCTCCATTCACACTAGATCATCGTAGGACCACTGTGTTGGATTTAGAGTGCCTTGGATTTCCCTTCAATCTAGTGGGAGCTTGTCTAGCCTCATCATCGACGGGACTCCATTGACCTTTCCATTTGATCTGGGCATTGTCATCTTCACCTTTTGACGGTGGGGGAACATTAGTTCACGTTTGATCCAAGTGGTTGCACATTCAAGGGGAAATATGACCTACCCTTTTGACCCGGTGGCATGAGATCTATGTCATTGACCGTGCGACTCTTCGGCTTTCCATTCGATCGAGGGGGCCTCTAGACCATCTTTGTCACCACGACCTTCATTACCACACTTAGATGTATAAGGACTATATGTTTGATTTTTGGCTTTTATATATAGCCTCTTGTATGTGTACTTTCATGCAGGACCACCCTTAGATTTCAAGGATAAAATCATGTTAGGAGGGGATGGTTTATAACAAAGTATTTTTAGGATGCACATGCACATGGTATAGGCTAGGCGCATATGGGCTTAGGGTCATTGACATGTGGCATTAGGGCACATGGGTCTTGGCACTATAAACGGCATGTGCACTAGGATTATTGTAGCTTTGAACCTTTTGATATCTTTGGACTACCATTACACTTTACTTTTCATTGTTCTTAGTGTTAATCTCTAGGATTTAGAGTGCCTTGGATTTCCCTTCAATAAATCTAGGCGGGAGCTTCTTTAGCCTCATCACATTGGCAGGAGTTCATTGACTTTTCCATTTGATCTAGGCATTTTCAAATATCACCTTTTGACGGTGGGGCGGCACTACTTCATGTTTGACCCAGGTGGCTGCACATTCATAGTAAAGGGGAGATACGATCTACCCTTTCGACCCAAGTGGCACAAGATCTATAACCTTGATCATGTTGACTCTTCGGCTTTCCATTCGATCGAGGAGGTCTCTGCACCATCTTTGTCACCACAACCTTCATTTCCACACTTGGATATCTATGGACTATATGTACAATTTTTGGCTTTGGTATATAGCCTCTTGCATGTGTATTTTCATGCTGCATGACAACCCTTAGATTTTGAGGACAAAATCATGTTAAGAGGGAATGGTTTGTAACAAAGTATTTTTAGGATGCACATGCACATGGGATGGTCTAGGCACATGGTCTCAGGGTAATTTACATGTGGGATTAGGGCACATGGCCTTGGTACTATAAAAGGCATGTGCTCTAGGATTATTGTAGCTTTGAACCTTTTGATATCTTTGGACTACCATTACACTTTACTTTTCATTGTTCTTAGTGTTAATCTCTCTATATTTCCTTAATCCAAGCTAATCAAGCTAATCCCAAGATAATCTAGATGTTACTTTCCTTCAATATATATGTATATATACATATATATATGTATAGATACATATATATATGTATATATACATATATAGATATATATATGTATATATACATATATACATGTAGATATCCATATATACATGCATCTATGCATGTATACATGTACATATACATATACATATGTATATACATATATATGCATATATACATATACATATACATGTATTTATATCCATATCCATACATATATATGCATATATCCATATACATATACATGTATTTATATCCATATCCATATCCATAAATATGTGTGTGTGTGTGTGTGTGTGTATGTATGTATATATGTATGTGTATACATATATATATATATATATGTATGTGTATACACATATATATATATATGTATTTATATATATATATATATATATATGTATGTATAATTCTATTAAAAACTATTTGGTTTTATTTTTAAATTCTTGTGGATGATCTACTGCATAGACCTTCTTGTTATCTTCTTCCACTGGTAGTGGAAAGAGATGAGATACACTCTCGTTAGCCCCTCTCCTCTCTCAGTAGTAGTGACACACACTCCCCGTATTTCTCACTCTCTCCCTCTCCCAATCTATTCTCCAACAACTTCCACTTTCCTTTCTCTCTCGCTCCCATATCCCTGTCTCTCGATCATTCAATGTCCTTTTTTGTTTTTCTCCTTTTTCACTACTAAGATAAAGACATAACTTACACTTGATTATTAATTATATATTATGCTAATGCCTAGTGATGGAAGAATAAACTGAGAGATTAGATGTTTTATCTCTAAGGAAGTTCTTAAATCTAGACTGAGAGATTAGATTTCCACTCGACTCTCAAGCCATGTGAGTTACTTCCTAGAAATAAGCAAAGGCTCAACCACGACAAAGAATAATGACGTGCAGAATGTGGAGGATGCAGGCAAGACGTGGGTGTCCAAGGGTAGTTGACCATGAAGAGGATACAATTGAACTTCAAATAATGGTAGCTGCAAATGTCCTCCCAAGGAAGTGGAGGACCAGCTCACCTCCCCCCGTACCGTAACTATTGTCATGTAAGTGGGACCAACCCTTGAATTGTTTGATTAAGAAAAGGGATTGTTTGATGCATTTGAGTAGTAAATTTTTCTTTTTAAAAATAGAAAAGGTTATCTCTCTCATGTGAATATGTTTGTTGCATGGATTGTGGATGCAAGATTACGACAAGACTGGTAACATATTTTAAAGTTGTTTTAAAATAAACCAAGGGACATGCTCTCTTGGGGATAACCATTTTGAAGTGATCTATGCCTGGGGCAACTGGGTATTCCCCCACCTAGGGCAACCAACTCTTTAGTATTCACGGAGTTGAGGAAACTATTTATGATGGTTAACCCACCACAAAGCAAGGCAAGGGGTTCCTTCTAGGATTGCAAACCCAAGCTTGATAGGTTTCATGTTAGTATAGGTGAGTGAGGGGATATTTCACCTTCCTAACATGTGATATTTCACCTTACTAATATGTGATAATTTATCGCCACAACAGTCGCAATGCCTTAGATTGTATGTAACTCAATGCACCAAGGGATGCTTTTCCAAATTGTGTTGTAATTCAAGTTTATGATTATATATATATGTATTGTTTTTTTTATTTTTTGGCATTAAGGGATGAAGGAACGCGTGACGGGAATTAAACCAAAGAATACTATTATGTGATGTATCTGTACCAACAATGTGCTTAGTAATTAAAAACCTCAAAGTTTATCATATCCCGAATTTGGATAGTGGATGGTAGGCTAGACCTGATTAGTCGCGTACTTTCCAAAGTGGATGGTAGGCTAGACCTGATTAGTCGCGTACTTTCCAAAGTTGACAATATAGATAAATAATAGGTAAGACTCCCGGGACCATGAATGTATTCATATATAGGATAGCAAACAATTGCCTCCCGATTAGACAATCTTCATAGAATGTTTGTGATGTTACTAATCAATGAGATCCCTCTCTACCTCGAAGGGAGACAGGGTACGGGGGTATCTTACATATAAGTACATATATATATATGTTTATACATATATATGCATATACATATATATATATATATATGTATCATATATATATATATATGTATCATATATATATATGTGTGTGTGTGTGTGCATATACATACATATATACATACATACATACATACATATATATATATACACATACATACATACATATATGATGTATGTATATGTGTGTGTGTGCACACGTGTGTGTGTGTGTGTGTGTATATATATGTATGTATGTATGTATGTATGTATGTATACAAGTACACACACACACCCACACATACACACACACACAAACATATATATATATATATTCATATATATACGCATAGGTATATATACATATATCTATACATACATACAAACATACATGTGTGTGTGTGTGTGTGTGTGTGTGTGTGTGTGTATATATATGTATATCTATATATACATATAGATACATACATACATACACACAGATATATATATATATATATATATATATATATATACATATACATACATATATATATACATATACATACATACATACATATATAAATATAAATATAAATACACACACACACACACACACACACATATATATATATATATTTATACATATACATATATATATTTATGTACATACATACATATATATATATTTATATATTTATGTATGTATGTGTGTGTGTGTGTGTGTATGTGTGTGTGTATACATACATATAATATAAATATAAATACACACGCATACATATGTATGTATGTATGTATGTATATATATATGTATGTATGTATATGTATGTATATATATATATATGTAAATATATATGTATATATAAATACATATACATACATATACAGATATATACATACATATACATATATATACATATATACATACATACATATATAATATATATTTATATTTATATATAGATATATATGTATATGTATATGTGTGTGTGTGTGTGTGTGTGTGTATCTATATATAGATATATATATGTATGTATATATATGTATACATGTGTATATGTGTTGAAATGTAGAGAGAAAGAGATGAGACAAGAGACACATCATGTACGCTCCCAAAGACTGATTCATATTGAGGACAAGATACATATATATAGGTGAGACCAAGTTAGGTAGAGTGAGCCATATATAGAGCTCCAACAATATGTGTATATGTGTATATGTATATATATGTGTGTGTGTGTGTGTGTGTATACACACACACACACACACACACACACACATATATATATATATATATGTACATACATACATACATATATATATATATATATATGAAAGAAAGCAACATCTACTTTACCTTTATATTAGCCTAGATTTGCTAGGATTAACCTAGTTAGCATGGATTAGATAGAAAGCTAGAGAAGATGTGTAAGGTACGCAATGTCATAAAGGTATCAAAAAGGTTAAAAGCTACAATAGTCCTAGTGCATATGCCTTTTATAGTTCCAAGGCCCATGTTCCCTAGTCCCACATGTAAATGACCCTAAGCCCATCCCTTGTCCATGTGTATCCTAAAAATACTTTGTTACAACACACACACACACACACACACACATAGGTAGTGTCTTTGTGAGAAAAGAGACAACCTGTTCTCCAGACAGAGCACATATGAGTTGGGCTACATTACAAAGAAGATTGGAATAGAGGTCAGACAACCAACACAATCAAGCATCACCCCTATAGTGAACAAAACTCAAGTACATGTAAAAGTTTGGAGTGATCTTGCAAAGAGACAATCTAAACCTTCATAAAGGCGTTTCCCATAGGTCACACATGTGCTCTGGATATACCAGTGACACTGAAGAGAGTGCAAACCCAACCTAACCTTCATAAAGGCCTTTCCCATAGGTCACACATGTGCTCTGGTATACCAGTGACGCTGAAGAGAGTGCAAACCCAGCCTATCATACTACATTCATGGCATATGCAAGGTCGTCGTGCTGCAGTCGAGAAACACTAGCATGAGAGCTGCAGTCAACTGTGTGCCTAGTGGCCTTGCTAGACACAACTATGAGACCTCCACGCAGCTGGACACCGGGCATGATGGTTTCCTATGAGACATCCATCGCAGTGCGGTATTCAGCATAAGTTATGGAGGATCAATGACAATAGTGTTGCCACTTGCACTGATTTTCCAACAACACTGACTTCACAGAAACGACAGCTCACAACGGGAGCAGTGTTGACAAATAAGAGATATTGGAGGTCTTACAAGCAACTACAAAACAAAACAAAACCCAAAAAAGAGAGAGAGAGAGAGAGAGAGAGAGAGAGAGAGAGATGTGCCTAGATCACAACAAGCTAGCTAGGAGAGCTTCTGAAGTGCTAAACGCTGGGCAAAGCTCAGTTGGGTTGGTGTCATCAAACTCCGTTAGCATCATCAAACTAGGAACGTGAGAATCAACTAGCAGTTGGTGTCATCAAACTGGGAGCGCCTACTAGTTTAGCTCCAAGCGGAGAGCGCTTCGTTCGCATCACTATTAAGGAGGTGTCTGTGTTGTTGCAAAGAGAGAGAACCTTTGCGGCATCACAGGCATAACAACTGAGACCTTCGTCCGCATCATTGGAGACTATATCATAGCATCGGTTTGCATCACAGCCACCATCACAACTGAGCGCTTCATCTGCATCACTGTAAACTGCAGCACAGAGCTCAAATTGTAGCCTCAACGACACCGCATCACAGTCTGCATGAGCGAGAAAACAAAAATAAAAAAAGCGCAGATTTCTTTAAGAAAAGAGAGAGACTAACAAACACAGCATCCTTGAGCTCTTGAGCTCTCTGAATTTTTTGCAGCAGTGTGTGTAGAGGAGAAGAGAGAGACTCCATTGGCCGCCAATGTGAAAATGAAAAGGAGAAGCAATACACTTGTCTTTGTTTTTTCCTTTTGCCCCAACTTTAGGGTTGGCCACTTCACATTACCATTATTTGGCCAAGCATTTACACTTGGTCCATTCACTGTCTCTCACACCTACATGGTCCATTCACAATCTCTCACACCTACATGGTCCATTCACAATCTCTCACCCCTACACTCTTGATTGTCAAGGGAAGTTCACATGTAGAGGCATGTTTGGGGAGATCTATATTGATTGTGCAACTTGTTTACACATAGTGGTGTCTTGTGAGGTGTTTCACACCCATTAGCACTTGTTCATAAGCCCTTATGCATTGTGGGTCTTTTTCACATGATTTACACTTTGATAGGTTTGTTCACCCACTTTAACGCACTATTTGGGTTTATTCACATTCTGTGAGTGTACTTGGTGTTTTTTTACACGTGTGAGGTGTGACACACATGTTGATGCATTATTTGGATGATGTGTCACTTGTGCATTGATAGCCTTGATTCACGCACACTTTGGCATTATTAGCATTTGTTCACACTATTTGTGCTTTTATTACCTTGATCATGGGCATTAGCGCATTGTGGGCTTGTGTCACATATTTGTTGATTTTGTGAGTTCATGTACACACTTTAGGGCTTATTGGTGTTTGTTCACACATGCCTCATACTTTGGGCATTTTGGATGTTCATATGGCATCCAGGTGCAACATTGTGTATGTATGCCGTGCAGGCAAGATATATGCATATCACGATTATTAGATGTTTAGTTCGGACGAGCAAGTACCATTATCATGCTATTCTGATGAGCATAGGACTATGTACATGTGTGCATCTTTACATCCCTTTGTATAGGATTAGATGAGGAGCTATGGTGCCTACTTGGATTTGGGACCCTTTGCACATACTAGCACTTTTGGGAGAAGTGGTGCACTTGCAAGTATGGATTTGATCTGTATCATTCCGTTGAGGATCATGATGATGTTCATGATCCTACTATGGATGATTAAATGGGTGTGATGATAATCGTGATGGTCATTCATGGGGATCATTCATGGAGTCTTGTCATGATAGTATCAGATCCTTGGAGGACACATATCAGGAATGCTTACTCTTTCGCTGCTATCATAGTGGTGTTCACATGGGTCTTGATATCTTCAACAACCCACCCACAACATCAACTAACCATCATTTCATTGATTCTCATTTACTTAGACCAATTCATTCATTGTATTACAATGGGGGGGATGATGATGATGATGTATTATACACACACACACACACATGATGATATTGATATATTGCACACACATGCACATGATCATCGTGATATACGTGCACATGATGCCATAGACACATATGCACATGATGATGATGTATGTGATAGTGATATGTGTGAGTTAGATCATGTGGGCATGATCTCAAGGGTAGAGATGGTAGTAGCGAGCATACCAAGCATCCACAATTCTATGTATTGCACAAACATGCACATGATGATGATGTATGTAATAGTGATATATGTGAGTCAGATCATGTGGGCATATCGAGCATCAACACTTCTATGCTCTACGGATCATGAGGATACTCTAGTTGATCATGGTGACATAAGGATAGTGTGCATTTTATTAGTGATGTATCCATTAGCACACTTGAGGATAGTGCATCCACTAGCACACTTGAGGATAGTGATACTCCGCATACAAGTGACAGACACACCTATGAGCATAAACCTGAGTTCCTAGTGTTAGATGCATCAGGCTATTCTTCTAGGATTTCTATTTATGGAGATATCATCGACCACTACTCCAAGTTTCATAGCATTCCTCGATGTGTTCATGTGGATAGAGTTCAGATATTTTAGAAGCCAAGGATAGTGCATGAGAGTAGTGATGATTTTTCTTAGGTTAGACCTCATAGGAACGGTAGGATTGTGCATATGGATCTAGAGAGCTTTGTATTTTATTTGGACATTTTTCTAAATCCAATCTATAAGTGCCATTTGTAAATGATCCATACTCTTATTCATTTCTAAGCTTTCATTTGATTCTTGCATAAGTAGAAAGCTACATATGTGGTGAGAGTGCCCTTGGCATTTGGTGGAGAGACCACGGGTAGAGTGTGCCTTGAATCCACCTTACCATGAGAGTACTTTGGTAAATTCGTAAGGTGGAGGATTAGGTACATTGGTCATGAAGGCAGTCCTTACCATTGGATTGTAAAATTTGGTAATGAGGCGCGAAGACTTGGCCGAGAGATGGGCAAGTGTAACACTACATCGACATCCATGATTTGGTATTGCCATGGGATTTGATTTAGAAATGAATTGGCAAAGCAACACAACTCGATTTTTCATTGTTCTACACGGAGACTTTTTTTAAAATGAGACTATGATAAAATTTTCTAAAAATCTCATGGGTACACATGATATGCAAGGTTTAATGCATTGTTGAGCAACAGCGGATTATTGCCTTATCAATCAAAGAAAGCTTGTGCATAAGTGCCCAAGGTCAATGGATGCTTGGATGCATGGCATTGGGGCTTCTACTAGTTTGCACAATTTTTTAGTAGTATGCAAAACCCTAATTCAATAAAAAAGGTTTGGACTGAAGTGAAATTGGACTTAGTGTTGTGTTCCCCAGTCCCTAAGCTCTCTATCTGGCCCCTAACCTTGCCATTCAGCCAACCAAGTGTTAACCCATTTTGGGGTTAACAACAGCTACCTTCCATCGTCTTACATCAAAGAGTCAAGATGGACACACCAAAAGGTTAAAAAATTCAAGATATGAAGCAACGGTGTCCAAATCTACAACTTGGACGGGCGGTCGTAATGGTCTGACATTTTTAAAGTTGATACATTGCATCAACTTTGCATACACAAACAGAGTCAACTTAATGTTGTGTGTATCAACTTGACGCATAGAATCAAGATTCTATGCCACAGTTGATGCAATGCATCAACTTTGTGTACACAAACAATTTATAAAAATTGTGTGCTACTCTCCTAATATATAAAAAACACTAAAACTGTGTCCATTCTTTGTGAGAACTTTCTTTTAGGAAAAATACTTTAGAAACTTTATTTATCTTTTAAGGTTTATTTCAAACTAGTTGTTGTTTTTGAAATATGTTCATCAGTAGATATAAGTACATTCTATAGTAGTTTTTCTAACATCTAAGTTAAAACATCCTATAGATTCAAACAAATATTAATAATGTTATGTTACCACAAATAAAGCTTTTAAGTAATAAGAAGAAAAGAGAATCTTTATAGAATCTTTCTAAGGATCGAGATTTTGTGTACCTTGCCATGGTTGGACTTGAAAGTGCGATTTGCTCTCCTTGTTGCTTTGCTTCTTGTGTGCCCAAATAGTACTCTCTCTCTTTCTTTATATCTCTCTCTCTTACACAATGAGAGGTGACCAAATGAGTCTCTCAACTTCTTATGTAGCCTCATAGTTCCAAAAATAGTAGTTATTTAGTGTTTTAATTCTAGGGTTTCTTAATCAAGTTCCCCCTTAATTATGTATGAACTTTAATGACTTTCTATATGATGGACACATGGGCTATTAGGTTCTCATTTCTCATTTGTTAGACAAGGAGAAAGACATGAGGAGAGACATTCCGTTAGTCATTTCCCCTACACAAGTGGGTAGAAGCTCATTCCCTACCACCGCATCACATTCAAAGGGTCTCTCATTCTCATCCTATTCCTTGTCTCCTAGGGTTTAAAAAACCAACAATAGAAATAGAGAAGTGGAAGATCCAAGCCATGGGCAATCACCAGGCTTATCTTTTACATCATATATGAAGGTAAGAGCACAAGAAGGAGTCCTTACTTTGCTTCTCCAAGTAAAGCCTCCACACCACAACAAGCAACAAATGATGGTAGCGATGAACATAATGCCTTGGATACCATTGAGTAGTTGACATCATCTCCAATGTATCAAGGTAAGACCTACCATGGGTTGAAGCGAAAAGCATTCTTGTATGAAGATAGACAATGAAGGGATGTAGTTAAAACAGAATGTTGCAAGCAAGAATGTCTAGCAAAGTTTGGATTGCAAAAGTTAAAGGCATTACGAACACGCTATTTTGACATGAGTAGTGGAGAGCAAGATGCACTTTTTAGTGGTCTGCTAATACCTTGTTTTCATGGAAAAGTTGAATATAGCCTTGGCTCTCATTTGGTATGTAGGACAGCCTTTAAGGTTGCTTTGAGTCTTGGAAATGTACGTCTTGAGAGGGTGAAGTGCAGGACCAAAAAATGGGGCAGACCGAAGCCGTTAGATCCTTTATTATCCATAGGTCCAACGGGGAAAAATGTTTTAACATGGCTTCATTGTTATTTTAAGTATCATGCAGAATGTATGCCGACAATAGGAAGGTTTAACTTATCTGACAATTTTACAAGGTCAAAGTATTCTCATTGTATAGAGATGCTATGACAACTAAACAAGAGCAATATACAAGCTACTCTTATTTTACCAAGCTTTGGAAAACCTTCTCTTTGCCAACGTGACTATCCCACGAAAAGTTCGCATGAAGTTCGAATGGGTGTGTGCACTGTGTGTGCAAAGCTAAAAACAAGAAGAAAGGTTGCAAGTGATCCAGATGAGCTAAGGATAGTCAAGGATGCTTTGAGAATTCATAAGGAAGAGCAATCAAATGAAAGAAGGAAGGCAATTGATCCTAGAAGAAAGTGTTTTGCATCTCCAGAAAAGTATCTTGGGCTAGTTATTGATGGAATGGACCAGAAAAAAACTTGCTTGCCTCACTTTGCTAAGCTGCCTAAGGACATTACAGCAGACACACTTGTGCAAATGCATTTGGTTGGTTTGCCTTGTATACAATTCTCAAGTTCACCCAAGGGTTTTTTTCACATATCCAAATATCCATAATGATCCAAATCTAACCGTCACAATCATTCATCATGTGATATCTAATTGGGAAGGTGCATTGCCAAGCATATTATATTTGCAGCTAGATAACACTACAAGAGAGAATAAGAATCAAATAGTTCTTGGATACCTAAGCATGTTGGTTTCCTTAGGGGTGTTTAAGAAAGTGAAAGTGAATTTTCTACTTGTGGGTAACACTCATGACCACATTGATCAGATGTTTAGCACGTTTTCAAAAAGATTATCTCGCCACAATGCATTTACGTTGTTGACCATGATGACACTTATAGAGAAAGCTTACACACCAAAGCCAATGGTAGAGCATTTGAAGGAGACAATGGATTTCAAGTTTTTGGTTAATGGGCCAAGGATAGAAAAAAGAAGATGCTTGGAGCAGTTGAATGATCTAAGTTATCAACATGCCTTTCCGATTAAACTTGTAGAAGAAAGTGGTCAAACTTTATTGTATGGAAAGATTTTCTCTGTTTGCAGAGTGGCTTCCTTTAGGTGACCTTAAAGTTCTCAAATTTATTCCAGACATGGTTATGCAAGCTTCAAAAATGGCACCCTTGGAAAGCTTAAAGGAAGCAAAGGAGGCAAACAAGGTAGGTCGTGCTATGGACTTTCAAAGGTGCATTGCAGAGAGAAGATCACTAATCGAGAAGGCAAAGCAGTATGCAAGAGAGCAAGATGTAAAATGGTGGGACACGTTCTTTGAACAACAAGAAGAAATACTTGAACGGAATATCAATAACTCATGGAATCTAGCTAGTTCTTTTCAGTGGCCAACTCTTGCTGAAAAAACCACTTATTTTGCAGTACCAATTCCAATAGAGATCGATAAACTTCTTCATGGTGGGGAAGCAAGAGAGATGTACATAGGAGCCACATGATTGAAAGAAAGGCAAAAAAGAATTCAAGAGATGTGGAGTGGTGATCCACAAGAGGGAGGCCTACTAATGTCCACCACCGCAACACCTCTCCATAGTTCCTCCAACTCATCAATCAACGGTTCGAGATAAACATCCATATGCTTGACTTTATGTTTCCATAATTAGAAGGGATAACATAAGATGTCCCTTTTTGATCGCCATTGATGGTGGAAGGTGTTGAAATATACAAGTGAATAGGGTGTGTGCGGGAGCAAGCCCTTGGTTAGAGGCTATAAAAGAGGATGTGTAAATGTGAAAGAACCTCTGAAAAGGTGAGAAGAATCTACTAGGAGAGAATAAAGGGTAGCATGAGAAGATTTAGGAAGTGTGGAGATATTCTGGGAAAAGTGAAGAGGTGGAGAGAATCAGGGAAAAGAGGTGGAGTGAATCATGGAGAAATCAATGGGATTTGATGCTTGATGTAAACTCTATAAATTGAGGCATAGCCCTAATGAGAATTTGCTGGTTTTTGAGTATCCATGCCTACATTAATCTATTTGCTAATTACCCACTAATTACGTCTTAATTATTTGCTAATCACTTTGTTAATGATGTTGATTCTAGTGTTTGATCCACCATAGCTCATCAAAATGCTCAAATTTCAACATGGTATCAGAGCCATGCCTAGAATCCATCAGGTTTATGAGCCCATTATCTAATTAATTAGGATTAGTAGATAATTAGAAAATAATCAAAATTTTAGTTAGTTTTCAACTCACTTCTGTACCTCTAGCCAGTGGAGGAGTCCATTCTCCTTGCACACTTAAAATTAGGCCAAGCCCTTTTAGGAGCTTAAACTACACTCAAGGGGCTACAAGTCACTCCAAGGAATTGAAGGGAAACAACGCAAATCGCCAGTTGCAACACGTTTTTCTAGTGCATTTTTTCTGAGTAAAAGTGACATTGCAGCTTGCACAAATCAAATGTTTCTAATTCCTCCTAGCCCAAGGTGTTTTCAAGCATGCTCTACAAGCTGGTGAAGATAGAATTCAGTTTCATCAAGTCTACAGTGAGATCCAAGCTCTTCATCAAATCTGCAAGTGACTTTGGTAAAACAGAGATTAAGCTTTCAATATTTGGTCAAATCTTGTGTTTCTTGGCTTAATCCTCTACTAGAATCATTGCTATTGATGCCTTTGAAATCATTTGAGCTCATTTGAAGTCTAAGGCACCAGATCTAGACTCCCTGCATACTCTGTTTTTTGCACACAAAACAGAGCATTAATTTGCTAATCAATGAGATTAATTAGTGTTAATCACTGTATTTTGGTGCCATTGAGGGTTCAAATTAACCATTAGGTATCTGATACAGATCCCTATAACTTCAAATTGCAATTCAGAGTTGGTTTGATACTCCAACCATCCCGTACAAATTGGTTACCCTTGATTTAATGTAATTTTTGGTGATTTTATGTTGATAAATTTGTTGTAATCATCTATTAAACACCAGATTGAGTTGTAAAAGGGTAGACACTGCCCTTGAATCTTGAAATTGGACCAAGAGGTAAGACCCTCTTCACATCACCATGAGTTCAGCACAAGAAATAGCCAAATTTAATGGGGAGCAGTTTTATACATGGCAGACAAAAACCATGTATTTGCTCATGGAGGAAAAATCTGTGGGGATTAGTTGAAGGGAGAGATGAATGCCCAGAGAGAGGGAAAAATGAGTGGAAGAGCAGGAATGAAAAAGCATTGGGACTTATTGCACTTTTCGATCTCCCAATCCCTTCATTTGTCCTCGGCTTGGGATCCCTCTTCCCTTTGGGCCATCACATGCCACGTTTATCCGTCCAGCCGGCGGGCCTGGGAAGGATGGAACGCAAGAATTTCCTAGATATTTGAAGCCTTTTCTTGTAGGGAGGAATGCGCAAAATGAATCTGTTTAAGCAAGGATGGAAGGCACAGTGGCGGCAAGGTAAACTTCTGTTATGTTTTATCTCTAGGCTCCAATCAAAAGGACGCTACCTAAAGTGAGGTTAAAAGCCATATAAGTATTTTGTGACATAAAAAACAAGCTGATTTGAACCCGTGTTGCATTAAGTTACTCACAGAAGAATGCATACACTCTAGAAACGTTTCGGGGTAAACACCCATCCAAATGGGTAGAGTCAAAAATCCGGCATTCAAGCTGTAAACTTAGTCCAATGGGATAGAATAAAACTATTCTCTTTGCTTACTTCAGATGCGTAACCTGGCAAAGTGCTCTCCAAACCAGGCCGGATAGTTTCCTTTCACTCGGCTCACCCACCTGAACTCCCACCCCCACGGGTTTAGATACCCAAACCGCGGAGCTAGAGAGAGTTTTTGAATCTATTAACCATTTCTTTCATTTTGCCAAATGTCATTTTGGCAACATTTTTCCTTTCAGCATATTCTTCGAGAATGTTTTCAACAAAGTGTTTCATAACTCTTATTCTCTTGTGCTTATGCTCATAAGCATGTTTAAAGGCAGCAACATCAGTATCATGCACCACTTTCTGTATGTGCAATATTAATTTCTCGATCCCCTAGATCTCTATCAGTACTTTTTTCCAATCTTTTTTCGTTTCTTCGCTAGGTGAACTCAGAGACATACAAAAAGATCTGGCCGGCATTAGCCACCAAGGACTAGCGAAATTACAAAAGGATCTGAGTGGCATTAGTCGCCAAGGATTGTCCAAATGAGAATAGCGAAATTCTTAAGCCATCTCCATCGGTTTGGGAACCACACGTTTCTCCAAATCATCGTGATGTACTTCCACATATCCACTTGAAGGAAAGTCTTTTCATATAATGAGTGACCCTCAAAACCGTAACCACCAAATCTATCCCGCACTTCTCTCATCTACACCGATTAGTACACGAATGCATGAGTTATATCGAATGCTTGGTGAGTTATGGACTACTCCAAATCTTTGTTCTTGAGAGGGATAATCAACTCCACAAATATCGATCAAAATTCCGAGACGTGTATTGATTGATACCTCAAAAACCATAATAATTAGAATGGATAGTTCGGAGTGGCTTCTTTGCTGTTCGAAATCTATGTGTCCGTTTGGGAACCAATGGAACAATAGCAAATTGTTCAAGTGGACTGCAAGCCATGATAAATTGAAGGGTTTCATAAAAATGCGCTGAGCATTGGTTCTTGGTAATCATGGCTGTTTAAGAAGTGAAGGGAGGGCGAGTAACCCCATATACCACTATAGCAAAAAGTGACCGAAGCATGATGCAAGTTTGGTTAAAAGGAAGAACCCGTCATCCCTGAACAAGGGCAAAGCATTCCCATAGGTATATGATCTAATGTGCACTTTTCGCATCCTACAGGACTTGAACCTGTGACCTTCAACTTAGAAGGTTGTTGCTCTATTCGATTGAGCTACGAATGTTGTGCAGCATTACAAACACTTCTAGTAGAGAGAGAATGATAGAACTAAAAGTTATGGGTTTTTCAGTGTGGTCAATGTGGCGATAATAACCGCCGAAAGGAGGGTGGAAATGCCCTCACAAGTTCCCCCCGTGGCCCTTCCTTCCCCGGGGTCCACTCCCTCCTCCTGGAGTTTGCAGAGAGGAAAATGGCTAATGTACTCACGTAAAACTTGCTTTTCAGTGTAGTCACGTAAAACTTGCTTACTTTAAAGTTTTTTTTGTTTCGAAGGGCATGACAAATGCATAGGCTCCTTCCCTTGTACTTGGCATTCGCCAAGTGCTTCTCGGTTCCTAAAAGGTAGGCAGGTGGTATGGGCCCTCTGACTTCTTTCCGGGGCTTTCCTCCCGTCGAAGATCTCGTCGGTGTTACCTGCGAATGGTTGGGTCATAATAAGATAAGATTTGAAAGGTCCCACCTTTTTTGTCGGGATGTCGTTCAGTCTTCCGTCCCCAATAGATAGGTAATCCGCTCTCTGTAAACGAAAGGAGGGAGAAGTGGCACTCGGGCCTCACCCCCATGATGTGCCTATAGAGCAGGCACGGAGCATATCCGCGTCACTGGCAACACGTTGAATAGGGCATGGTCACCCGAAAAAGACTCCGATTTGCCAGCTTTTGAAAGGAAAAAGGTTATGGATATGAGAAAGAAGAAACCGCAACTGCAGCCCTGGATGATTCTTCCTAAAGTAAGTTCTAAAGAATGCCCTAACCAGATCGATTTATCCATCACGTAATTTGGTAGGTTACGTGTTTTTTATAGCACCTTTCATGTCGTGCCACATAAAGATGGATTACCTAACATTAGTTGAATTTCTAAATCATGAAAACAACTTTCACATGACAGCATCAGACGAGGCAAATCATCCATCAAGGAAGAATAGGATGTGGCTCCCAAAGAATGCTTTGACACCAGTGTTTCCTTACTGTACTCCAGTGCTTTTGGAGCATCCTAATGGTTACATAAAATGGTCGAAACCTTAAAGACTTTGGGATTGTTAGAAACAAATACTTCCCACACGTGTCCTCTAGGAGAGATTAGTTTCCCATGAGTGCCTAAAGAATAGACAATCGACACTTTCTTTTTCAACGAGGGGAGTTCTTCATATTCCTATAGCCCTTTTTATTTAGCTTTCCCTTGCTACATCGTCGCCGTTGCTATTCTTAACCCTCTCGTAATGTTACGCGGGTAGGAGCGCATTGAGGTGAAGTAACGGACGGGGGAGCACTATGGTGGGTGGAAGGGGGGGCCGATGAGTATCAAGAGCGGATAAGGAAGAAGGGGGGGATGCATCGTCCATTCAAAATGATCATTTAGTCTTGAAAAGTGTAAGAGGAATTGAACGAAATCCCGGGCTAGGTGATGAGGAAAGAAAGGTTCAATACTCCAACACCTCGAGAAGCATGCAACGTTTAAGACTCGTAAAATCTTTCACTAGCTAAACAAATATTCGGTCATGTCACTCATTCCATCAGTCTTTCACGATCCGATTCTAGTTCTATCTGCTTTAGGGGTGGCCCACAGCACACGTCCCCTGCAGGGGTTGCCCCCCAGGTTTCATAGTGTTTGAGACTTGATTCAAAGGTAAAGGGAAAAACGCTCGCTGTTTCATAGCAAATTGGTTGTGCGGGGTTGGAGATTATAGGCAAATACAATCTCCCACATTGCCAAATGTCTCGGGAGAAGTCCAAACCTCAAAGGTGAGGAGAAAATAGAAGCCTCTAAGTTTTTATTCTCAACAAGAGGAACAGAAGGAGTGAAGAAAAATTGGGACATATGCGAACAATTGTTTCCCTTGCCGCTCCCCTCAACAAATCTATTGACTCCATTACCAGAGAGGGCTAACAGTGGGCTTATAGTTTAATTGGTTGAAACGTACCGCTCATAACGGTAATATTATAGGTTCGAGCCCTACTAAGCCTATTTACTTGCCATACCCAACTTGCCAGTCTTTTGCTTTGTTGTGCCCAGCTCGGGTTCAGCTCGGGTTCAACCCGCCCGTTTTCTGAGTTTTGCTTCTTTTCCCCGATTACCATTGTATGGAGTATAACCAAGCAATAAGGCATCGGTTTCTAGTATCGACGCAAAAATTCGAATCCTTTTACTCTAGGATCCCAAGGCATTCAAAGCATTGCTCATTCATAGCCTTCTTGTTTGAGTCATTCTTCTCACCCAGAAAGCCTAGGAGGCATCACTCCCTTGGCAATGCATGTCTCGGGGGAAACATTGCCTTTACGGAACAGATACTTCTTGCATGCATTAAGCCATGCGAAGAAAGAATGGATGCAACCAAGTGCTACCATGTGCAAGGACTAGGCGAAGCGATGGACCCCGCACCGTTAAACAAACGCAGTGAGATACGCAAAGATAGGATCTATTGAACAAGATCCAAGATCGACTGAGCCACTTAGATTGTTTTTTTTCTTTTTCTGGTAATGAATGGAAACACGTGTTTTTCCTCCGAGCAAACAAGTCCGTTTTAAGGAGCCTGAGGGACCCAGTTGGAAACAAAAATGGAAAGAGCGATTGAAAGGACAATGCATGGTTATGCAAAATAAATCAACGACGAGAACTGAAGCTGCACCCCAGTCAAATTGATTCTAGGTCAATTTGTGTAGAAGGCATAATTCTTTGGCTATCGACTCCTTAAAGAATCAAACAAGGCTGTCCTATCAATTCCCCCCTTATGGGAATTCAGAGCATGCAGAATACTAGTCGCTACAAGAAGCCAATCCCCCGGCCTCCCTCTTTAAGGTTAAGGGAATCCTTGGAAGAGTGGTGAAAGATGATTGCTAAGCTCAAGCTTCCCTTTGGGGAATCCCTTTGCTCCGCTTGCATTTTCGCATCCTTCCCTATGGTGTTGGACTGCATACGGAAGCTCAACAGAACCCAAAAGGTAGTTGTTGACTGAGCACAAAAGGTCATTAACATAGTGTTATGGTCTGCCCCCAGCGAAGCACTATAGCCTTCCAATCACCCTTATTGAGAATATATCTTAAAGGGTTTTGCCACCCTTTAGATTTGAATCACCTTTTGAATCCTTTCCTTGAATTCACTCCCCACAGCGGTGGTTTCTCTGCTGGAGGACTTATCTTTCGAGTTACCCGAAACAACTGAGCTTTCTGTATCTTTGCGCAAAGATACAGCAGAAAGCTCAGCAACCAATGCAAATAAGTTTGTGCCACCGTCAAGCACACAAAATCCCTCCATCAGACACAGCCTCACCGTCAGACCTACTATCTTTGCCCTCAAACCCACTCCCTTCACACTAGAATCCCACACAAAGGCTAGCTCGCTTAAGTTTTTCAAATCCCTAGATTTCCTTAATATCTCGGATAGATTTAATCCCATAAAGATCGTTCTATTGCGAGGTTTACTTCTATTACTAGTTCTCCTACCTCCAGTTGGTTTTGGTTTAAGGGATTTACCCTTTAATAAGCTTTTTTACAGATCAAATATAGAGAGTATAGGCTGATTATCCCAAGCATGGTCACTCCATCAGCGGCATCGTATGCCTTTCATTATAGAAATATGCCGATGGAACTCGTAATAATCTTCCTTCAAGTGTTGATAACATTCATATTGATCTATTTCCTACTTGAGTTTCTTACCCATTCCAATGAGATCAGCTCAGAGAATCCTAATAAGATCGACCCACCCTACAAGCCCGATAACATCGACTCAGATAAGCTGGATGGGCCCACTACACCGCATGCGTGGTATAAGAACATCAAGGTTTGGGGGTGCGTTCTACTAACAGGACTTGTGGTAGGGGTGGGTGTTTATGTAATAAAAGAAATTGCAAATGAAAAAGCGTGAATTCTTCTTCTTCTTCCGTTGATTGATTGAAACTTTTCTTGACTTGCGCCAAGTCTTAGCATTGCTATAGGTTCATTAACCACGTAATGGCAATCCTACTTTGTGGTGAAATCCACGGTAACAGCTGATATTAATTAATCATTTGATATATTGCTAAATTTCTCTCTTTAATTTGAATCAACTAGGAATTTGTTTCAACGTACTATTGTGCTAATCTGGTCAATTTAGTGCTACCGAGTCCGATTACTAACCTTAGTGTTATCGCCGAGACCTAATTAATCTCACGAACCCAAGTGGCTTTTTTGGGTCCTATTCCAAAGATTTAGGTTGAGGTAAGCGTGACTTATTTATTGGAAACTAATTTGGTTCCTGGAATATATGACGCAATTTGTTTCTTTTCTCCCTGATTTCTATGGAGCATTTCATTTCAATATTTTATACCTCTTCCTTTATAAACTTCAGGGGGTTTACAACTTTTGATGCTAACAGCGGATTAAGTAACTTTTGATGCTAACAGCGGATTAAGTAACTTTTTAGGGATCCGTTCCGATACAATGAATGATATTATGCTTTGAGCGGAAAACATGAACCGAAGGCATGACCTAGAGTCAAATCTCATGGCTGAACCCTAGTTTTAAATCTGAAACAGAGCCTTATGGGTTAGTACTGACTTTGTATCCAATTGTTTACGAAGAACAAACGGATTAAGCTTCCATAGACTTGACTTGATTTCATTGTTCCCAAGGCTTCTCATTCCGTTCTCGATATTCATGGCAGTTTTTTTGCTTGCGAGAAGACCTCAACTTCGTCCGGGTCACTGACCGGTCACACGACCCAGCCGCCTATGTATGCCTTCTACATATCAGCCATCAAGCTCTTCATTCTATCCCAATGTCAATCTGGATAAACATCTTGGCCATAATTTCTAGATTTGCCAGCTATTGCCTTTCTTGTCCCGATCGAAACACCCTAGGAGCCAGCAGCCCCTTGTAACCCCTGTTCGAAATACCTGAGACCGATTGAGAGTTTTCCAGGATTATCGTATAGTAATGAAAAGGTAGCTTTGCTGACCCTTTGCGCTCAGCGGCGGCGGGCAGACGAAATGACGGGAACACAGATGACGGCCGGGGGAGCAAGCTGTGAAACGGGGAAGCAGCCTAGTAGTTAGATTGTTTATGCAGTCACTCCCATTATTTGAGATATTTCAGAAAGTGACGCTTTCGACCCGAAACCAAAACTCCTTACCTAGCACCAGTATAACAGTCAATCTGTAGCATTGCGGGATAATAAGCATGCTTTTTCTTTGGCACTCGGAGATTCGTCTTTGGGTCGTAAAGGCCAAATCCAACTGCCACAAGCAATGCTCTTTTAACGCTTCACGTTTGTTTTCCTAGCAAAGTATGGTATGATCTTATGACCTTCTAAGCGTTACGTTAGATTTTACTAGCCTCTGTTGGGTTCTGTAAGGTCAACTTGTGCCTGTAGCTCAATCGAATAAAGCACCAAACTTTGAATCCGGGGGTTGATAGTTCAAATCTCTTCGAGCATGGACCTATCGATCCAACAAAGGAACATTGATGAGTCATCGGAGTCTCAAGTCAATAGTTCCAATCCGCAATGAAGTCACGAAGAAAGCTATAATGCTTTCTCTGCTCCACACTCAGCTCTGATTCTGCTGGTGGAAATAGCTTAATGGTAGAGTATAGCCTTGCCAAGGCTAGAGTTGAGGGTCAGAGTTTCTTTTTCCGCTTGCAGAATTGCATCTTATGGTCACTTGGGCGAAATCGACTAGAGAAATAGTTTAAATAACTCCCGTGATGAGAAGTGTCTCCGTGATTTGATTCCCTAGCAATACGATCATGGCCACCATAGACAATGCCAAGAAGTTGTAGCTCCCTCAGGGATACGAAGCGATCAACGCGCTAATAATAAGCAGCAGCTTCGAGAATATGAAGAAAAGCCTCGATTACCACAATTGTAGCTTTGAGAATATGATACGATCAGCGATAATCCAGGCATCTCGCAATCCTGAAGTGAGAAGGTTCTTAGTGTTGACACAGGTTTACCTCTTGTAGACACATATCTACTTCTTAATACTGAATATTCTCTACATCAAATCCATCACTACCTTGCGCAATTTGATCGCTCGCTCCCATCCTTGGAATATCGCTAAGATCCTTTCCCTAGGCAAGATCTAGTCCTAGACAAGTTGACTTTGTAACGCCCTTTCGAAGCCGAAGTGATCTCGTAGTACGACCCGCAGGCTTGGCCTACATTAATGCGATAATGCGCTTCTTGTTAATGCACTTCTTTCATTAATACTCCTTGTCGTGTGTCAACAAAATATGCGTTCTTATTGCTATTACTGGGTCTTCACCAATATATCGATGCTTTTTCACAAGCAGAGAATGACAAGGAGTAGGCAGGACCTCCTTCCAATGCCCCCTTCTTCCCTTCTCTTTGTTCATGTTTAACCCGAAAGATTTTCCAAAAATGTTGAAATCTTACGAAAAGCGCGTAGCGCTTTCGCAACCTTCAGAACGTTTTATGAATGGAATGAATTTTTGTATATAGATGTAAAGAACATGAGATTTTCTCTTCTTAGGCCAAATCTGTGGATCCCTTAGCGTGTAGCCCTTCTCAAGAAGTCATGGAACCTAAAGGAGGTAGCCTGCCTTTGGGGACGGAAGTTTTCTTGCTACCGCACTCGCTACGCTTTGCTACGCTCGAATGTTAGGGACGGATGGGCTTGCGCACTACTATAAGGCCATGTGCCGAGTTTTCCCTCGAATGCACCGAAAGAGGCACTCCACTACCTAACTTTCCTTTAGTAGCAGTGCCTTTGGTTTGGGGATCGAGAATATGCTCTCGCCAAGCACTGCTTCTTTGGGGACCGACAAGGCGCTATCCCTTCGCAACCTTCAGAACGTTTTATGAATGGAATGAATTTTTGTATATAGATGTAAAGAACATGAGATTTTCTCTTCTTAGGCCAAATCTGTGGATCCCTTAGCGCGTAGCCCTTCTCAAGAAGTCGTGGAACCTAAAGGAGGTAGCCTGCCTTTGGGGATGGAAGTTTTCTTGCTACCGCACTCGCTACGCTTTGCTACGCTCGAATGTTAGGGATGGATGGGCTTGCGCACTACTGTAAGGCCATGTGCCGAGTTTTCCCTTGATGCACCGAAAGAGGCACTCCACTACCTAACTTTCCTTTAGTAGCAGTGCCTTTGGTTTGGGGACCGAGAATACGCTCTCGCCAAGCACTGCTTCTTTGGGGACCGACAAGGTGCTATCCCTTCCCAGCTACAAACAAGATACCCGTAACACTGCCACTGCGGACCTTTTCTAGGGCTCTACCTTCCAACCGCACTACCCCTACAAGGACTCCCCCGGTCCACTGCCATAGGTTTGGGGAGACTTAAAGCCTCCCTAGCGAAAGAACAGCTTTTTAATGTCACTTTCAAAGCTTAACAAAAAAGTGACATTAAAAAGAAGTGACATTCTTTCTATATACAAAATTTCCGGGGAAACGGCCAAATCTGCCATTCTCCCGAAAAAACGCTCCACGCTCAAAGGGGTCCTTTAGGACACTCGACTAGCAGAGCAAGTTTATGGCCTTAATAGAGGGGCACCGCAGCAGTACTATGGATCATTTCAAAAATCTACAGAGCGGATTCTGTGCCGCGTGAAGGCTATAGCCGAGATGGAGAGAGGGTTCCTTCAAATTAGCGCTAGAGAAATCAGAGAACATGCCTATTGATGAGGAAAGGCCTTGGACCACCGCCTTGGCCATCGATTGACTGCTCGGAATGGATCCTTGTTCCTAGGCCCTTAGGCTTGCCATAGCAGCTATATAAACGTAGTGCTTTGCTGGCTCCGCATCAGACTACAGTTGCGGCTTTGATCAGCTCCCCGGCTTCCATGTATTGTCCCTTTCATCAATGGCTAAAGGTGATCGCTTAATGGGTTGCTTCACTATAGCTGGCTTCTAACCGAAGACAGAGCCTCCAATGAGAGCTAAGAGCAGTTATGCTCTTGGTTTATGTGGTTAGTGCTAGGTTGGTCGAAGGCTTAGGACTATTAGGGTTAAATTTGGACCATCTAAAAAAACAAAAAGGGAGGTTCATGTACATCCACTGGCCAGAGCCCACACGACCTTGAGAGCCAAATCAAAGTTCTTGAAGAGGAAAATATAATACCCATTGGGGAGGGCTTGGATGACCTCAACTTCTACCCCAATACTGACCCAGTTATCCCTTACCTAGCCCCTTAAAAATTCAACAGGGGGACGAGGGCCAAACAAAAGACCTACAAGGCACCTGGTTGAGATATCCACTTCTAATGCTTGCACCATGTCTGGGGGCAAGCAGACCTGAGGGGTATTGGAAGGTGGATTACCTGAATATAGAGCAGAGGAAACCTTTGGAAGCGCCTAGTTGGAGAGATCTTCTATTTGTTTCTAGAGCAGGAGAAGGTTCAGTTCCTCTATTCTTGCTCTCGAGTCCTCCAGATGCTTCTTTGTGTCCATGAAATCTTCAAGCATCCTGTCTTGCCACATTAGCGCCGCTCTGTTCTGATCCATTGCTGGAAGCCAAAGGCGAAATTGTTGGTATGACAGTATGAGTGCAGCTCTGATGCCCTGGGGGCTCTGTTCTGCCGCAGTATTGGAGCTGGCGCCATAAGCCCTGGGAGGGGTAGGGTTCCCCTCCACTCGGTGCCCGTGCACCCAAGGCGGGTGGGGACTGCTGCCCTAGCCTCGTGTAAGTCCCCACCCCAGCCTCGTGTAGCAGGTTAGGTGACTGAAGAAGAGAGATTTAAAAATAAGGGGGGGCTACGCCTGAGCTAAACGCCAGCCATCGCCAGCCATCGTTTGGTTCGCGAAGCGCTCATGCTTGCACCTCTTTTGACATTTTTTTTCGCAGCGATGGCTTTCTTGGTATTACTGATTTTCAATTTGCGGAAATGTGACTGCAGTGATCGGCAAGAATTCCCCCAGGTCGCATTCGATATTTGATTTGTGGAAATGTGACTGCAGTGCTTGAAGACCCTGCATGATTAATGGTCCAAAATTATATGTGCGTGGTTAATACTTTAGCAAAGCGATGCGATCGAAGATTCATGTGTGTGTGGGGCGAAACCTACGCTAGCTCTTGTGATTATATTTTGATAAATGTGCATAATTTAAGTCAATACTTACTTGGAAAGGATCTGGCAGACTTTTCTGGTGAGAAAACCGTTCCACTTCTGACGGTTGTGGAAGGCCTGGTAAAGTTGAAGGGTCGCTGGTAAAGTTGACAAACGCATATCCAAGAGTTAGCTGCGCCAAGAAAATATTGAATTGTATGATTAATAATTTCCACACAAATATAAAGCCCATATTGTTCATGCAATGATTGATAAACTCATAATTTAGCAGTCACGAATTGAAGTCTACTACAAAAAATCATCGGCGTTCAATTCGCCTGCAGGTTCTTGCTGCAGTCCAAACAATGCTCATCTAGTAGTGCATGCCAACAACTCTCGAGTCTCAGAAACGAACGCGTTCGTCTCTGACCCCGGCTCGAAAAACAAGGTAGCATGTTATCCTTAACATCTTTGGTGCCGCTGCCGGGAAATGCATTTGGCTGAGGGTCCTCCACTCTATTCATTTGCTAGTGTCTTTGATTAGCCTGGTTGGAGTGTAAATCCACCAGTTGGTTTTTTAATTTTGTGTTTGTTTTTTTTAAATTGTGATTACCCAGAGCATTACGTGTTAATCAATCATTGGAGCATTCAAGTCTTCATCGAGTGCAGGAGGAGCAAGTAGGTGCTCTCATATTGCCCTTAACTTTCATGCAAAACCTTGAATTTATGTTCTTTTTTCTTCAAGTTGCATCTTAGTTTAATATACAAATTAATCTTAATTAGTAAGTTTTAATTATGCATTTTAGGCACCAATAGATAGCTAGAGACTAGCTTTAGCTCTCTATTGAATCAAAAACACAAAAAATCAGTGGGAGAACACCTGAATCAGCAAGAATTGAAGAAAAAAACCATGCAAAACTGTATTATGCTAGCTAATTTGAGAAGCAAACATCCATTCGCTTTACAAGCCACAGTCGTGGGGGCACATCTACCACATCCATTCCCTTTCTCAATTGACCAAATCTAATAAGATTTTCTGGATGAATGTGGCAGATACATTAAAATTGAAATATTTGCATTCAATTAAGCATTAAGTGCATTTGACTGCATTCAATCAATTGGGTGTGATTGAATTGTCAGAGAATATACTGGGTGGTTTTTAAACTTGTAGCCTTAAATTCCCAGACAAATCTTAAATTCGAAAGTGCCACGCCCGTGCCATTTCTTTTGCCACTTGATTTTTAAAAGCAAACATCCATTCCATCTTTCCTTGGGAAGTGAACGCTCGTTCCTTTCTCATTCCGTGAGCGAATGCCCATTCCTTCCCATTCTTAATCAAACGCCAGTTTCTTCTTTGCCACGCTCGTTCCATTCTAGACCCAACTTGGAACGCCCGTTCCTTTCCGAGTTTTGAAGCATACGCCCATTCCTTCCTTCATTTCAAAAGTGAACATCCGTGCTAGTTGTCTCTCTGGAAAACGAACACCCATTCCCTTCTCATTCACAAAACGCATGCCCGTTCCTTCCCCTTCTGAAAGCGAACGTCCGTGCCATCTTTTCTTGAGAAGCGTATGCCCGTTCCACTTCAAAGCATACAATCATAACCTTTTCCCAAAAAAAACATAGTCTTTTCACAGAGGGGTTCTGCACAACCATTCCACATTTCCATGCACCTATGATTGTGTAGATTGGTGTGAAATAACCCTAAGCTCCAGGTCAATAAAGCTGAGTGCCTAAAAGTAGGTGGAATATTACAACCACTACAAACACCTAACAGCTCTCGCTGGACTGCAGTTTTCATTATCATCATAGCTATGTTGCTGAATAATTAGTTTGAGCTTTCACATACATTAAATTCCACCTTTTTGATTTTCTTAACGAATTTTTTAACGGGTTCAAGAGATTAAACTATCCTTCACCTGAATAAACCAGATAGAAGGAAAACTATCACTGACTTAATTTGAAGAAATTATCGCTTTTTCCTAACCGAAATCAGGCACAGCCATTGATCTAATCATTTGAGGAAATCAACGCTTTTTTCCTAATCGAAATCAAGCACAGCCGTTGATCTACTCATTTGAGAAATTCTTCAGGATTTTATTTAACTACTCAAAATCTAAGCGTATTTCTATTATTTCAATTTAATTATTAAAACTCCACTGATTCTAGCCTAACCCCATCTGGCCCATGGGTTAGCCACCGCCCAACCATTGGAATCGGTAGAACGAGACAATTACTCACCCACCCATAATTGAATGCCTTTTTTAACTTTTGCTTTTGAATACAGATACGCACATACTCCTCTTTAAAACTTTAACATATAAAATAATCCATTGACAAACAGTTATTGGTTACAGATATCATAACTCAAAATTTCCATCCAGTCCCTTGTTTCTCAAAAAACAGTATCACTCTGGACTATTCGTTGAGACCCACTGGGTCAGCAAAAACGAGATCCAGTAACAGATTATAATAATCATTTTGTCCATCATACATATCTTCCACGACATATGCATGGGTGTCCTAGGAACCGGAAGCTCATGCATCGCCTGGTCAAAACCCTCTAGGATCCTCCTTAGGTGTCCTGGCACTTCACTCAGGGACCGCTTTGTCGGCCGGGCTTTGCCATGTGAGCCGTCCTTTGAACACTCCTCATCGTGCCAGCTGTTGCAACTAAACTTTCCTTAGAAAAACATATACCAAATGCTCCCTCCAGCATAAGACAGTCCTTTAAGAAAATAGGGTTTCTATGCAAGTCTTCAGTTTGATTTTCTTTTGAATACAATAAGTATTTCTTGAATCAGTATCCCCAAAACTTCTTGATTGGAATTCTGAATTTTATACCAGAATTCCTCGAATTCTAGAACCTTGATCCACAGATCAATTCGAAGGATCTCAAACTTTGTTCTAGATTTGGCGAGAGTTTTGAGAGTATTTTTCTAAACTGGTCACACCTTTCCTTGAAACTGACAAAAGAGTTTGGTCTTGGTCATAGTTTGATTTAAGGTTTGAGTCGGATAAGATTTTTACTGAACTATCTTTCTAGAAAAGGTTTGATAATTTAGTAAATATTTTACTGAATTTCTTTCTTTGAATATTCACTTAACTGATTTCTAAATTAGTTATGAATTCCAATGAAGAATAAATTAATCATTTATCTGAATAATTCGATCTCGATAGATTTCTTGAATTTTCTTTTTACAATCCATGTGAATATAAAACAATAGAAATTTCTCTCTTAGAGTAATTAATTATTCATTTATCAAATACTCATAGAATTTAAACATAGAATTTAAGAGAATTCTGATTTTGATATATCAAAATGAGAATTTAAGAGAATTCTGATTCTGATTTTGATATAAAAATTCTTATGCATCTGTTTATGCATAAAAATTAGCTTCAATGTGAATAACACTTTTATATATATATAAAATCCTTTTATGCATCTATTTATGCATAAAATCAATTTTAATAGGAATAACAGTTTTGTAATTAAAAAAATTCCTTTATGCATCTTTCTATGCATAAAAATCAATTTCAATGGGAATAACACTTTTATAATTAAAAAATTTTCTTTATGCATCTTTCTATGTATAAAAATCAATTTCAATGGGAATAACACTTTTATAATAAAAAAATTTTCATTATGCATCTTTCTATGTATAGAAATTAAATTTAATAAGAATAACACTTTTATAATAAGAAAAATTCCTTTACGCATCTTTCTATGCATAAAAATCAATTTTAATGGGAATAACACTTTAACAATAAAAATATTTCAATAATGCATCTTTCTATGCATAGAAATCAAATTTAATAAGAATAACACTTTTATAATAAAAAAATTCCTTTATGCATCTTTCTTTGCATAAAAATCAATTTTAATAAGAATAACACTTTTGTAATAAAAGTTTTTTCCATTATGCATCTTTCTATGCATAAAAATCAATTTTAATGAGAATAACACTTTTGTAATAAAGAAAATTCCTTAATGCATCTTTCTATGCATAAAAATCAGATTTAATGAGAATAACACTTTTATAATTAAAAAAAATCCTTTATGCATCTTTCTATACATAAAAATCAAATTTAATAATTAATATCAGTGATATCCATGCATATTCATAGGTGAATATGTACATGGAGTAATTAGAATATTTCTTTTAGATGCAAAAATGGTGGGAGTTACTCTTTTGGAATAACATAAAAACAAACTTTCTTTTGCACAAAATTTTGAAAAATTTTGCCATAACCTCCTTTGTATGACTGACCATTTCTCATTTTTATCATTCTTTATTTGTCTTAAATTAACCCAAATTAGATTTATAGAACTCTAATCTACATAATTTTCTAAATTCAAGAGAGTAAACAATAAGAAGAGTTTAATTCCCTTATTTAGTCTTTCTAGGAATGTAAAGAAGAGAAGGGGGTGGCCTTTTCATCAAGGCATAGCATTTGAATTTAATTCAATTAACTGCAAAACATAAAAATCAAGAAAACCACATATTTAAAATTTGTAAATAAGTAAGAAAATTAGCTTACATGGAGCTTGTAAGCTCTCCTTTGTCTTGAGGAATTGAGGGTTCTACTCTTGTTTGAAGCAAGAGAGGCCATGGATTCACTTCGGAGAGGATTAGGCAAAAAACAATTGAATTATTAAGAAATTCAATGTAGATAGCTCAGGACAAGAGTAGCGTAACAGTGCATAAACACAATTAAGCTTTTACAAAGGGGGAGGCTTCTATTTATAGGAAAAAGTGAGCCTCTAACCAAGCAAACTGATTGCAGAATTTTCTAGATCAGTTTAGTCAATTTTTGACCATTTTTGGGTCAGTTCAGCTTACTTTTTGGATCTAGTTTTGAAATAGGAGAGAGGAGAGATAAAATATCTAATTTTATTGATAAAAAATTGGGGGGTAATGATGAGAAAAAAGGCGTCTCCTTCATGAGGGGAGATCCCCACTCTCAGGTGTCAAAATTCAGTTTTTTAATTGTTTTCTTTGGTCCTTAGTCCACTCTTCATCTTATGTGAGCATTTACTCATTTTTGGGGGGTTTTTCTTTTATTCTTCAATTTATCTCCTCCCTACATTTGGATTAATCTTATTGGTCCATAAGAATGTTAATGCAAAATTTTCAGAAAAAATTTGGACCCATAGGCTGTGGTCTTTTGTGCACATTATAATTTATTTCTAATGAACCTTAGGAATTTCTTTTTAAACTTCTGTTTCGGGGGAATTTATTTTAATAAGAAGGGATATTTTTCCATCCAAAGATATCTAAAAAGTGAATTATCTCTCTCTAGAATATTTTCTCTCTCTAGGCCAAAATAGGTAGAAACAAGATCTTTTATATTTTTGAAAAGGGGATTGGTTACAGGGGAAGAAACTGGACATCTTAAGGGGTTGGGGAGGAATCTTACATCCTCTCCCACTTGAAAAACGTGAGATGTCCTCGTCTCGCAAATTGGGGGTAATCAGGAGGCATCTTCAAAAGGATAGAACTTCCATTTGACTAATAATTCTCTCAGAATTCTGTTCCTGAGAACTTTCTCTCGAACATCAAGGATTTCTTCAGGTTGGAGTTCCATCTACCCTTGGGTTGAAGAAGTTAAGAGTTCATCTTTAAGCACATGATTCGGGCTCGGTACATACTTCTTAAGTAGGCTGACATGAAATACATTATGTACTTTGAGATGAGGAGGTAGAAGAAGTTCATAGGCTGTCACCTACTTTCTTTGTAATCAGATATGGCCCACAGTATCTGGGGGATAGCTTCTTGTACTTCCCAAGAGATAGAGAATTTCTTTTGGGGAGTACTCGAATGAAGACCATATCTGCTTCTTTGAATTTGCTATGTCACCTCTTCTTATCTGCATACTGTTTCTGTTTATTCTGAGCAGCTTTTCTATCTTTGCAGATTGACTACATCTGATGCTCCATGTCGTCAAGCATCTATCTAGACATCTCGACCCTAATCAATGGGTCAGACCAAGTTAATGGTGTTAAGCAGTCTTGTCCATATAGAGCTTTGAAAGGGCTCATCCCTATACTTTGGTGATAAGAAGCGTTGTAGGCGAATTCGACTAGGTGCAGATAGCTTAGCCACTTGTTGGGTTCCATGCCACAGCATTATCGAAGTATGTCTTTGATTACTTGGTTCACCCTTTTTGTTTGACCATCGGTCTCTCAGGGTGGTAAGCTGTGCCGGAGAGATCCAAGAAAGTTCCTACTGCTTTGAAGAATGCAGTCTAGAATCTTGACGTGAACTTGGGATCTCGATCATGTACTATTCTCCTAGGTAGGCTATGCAATTTGAAGATTTCCTTGAGGATTACTCCAGCTACATACACTGCAGTGTAGGTTTCTTTTACTGGAATCAGATGGGCAACTTTGGTTAGTCTGTCAACTACCGCAAAGATGGAGTTGTAACCTGATTGCACTGAAGGTAGTCCAATAATAAAATCTATACTGATACATTTCCACTTCATCTGGGGGATGTATGGATGTAACTTCCCAGGCATTTTTACTCTCTCTACTTTGACTTTCTGACATATCAGGCATTGACGTACATGATTAAGTACATCCCTTTTTAGTCCAGGCCAAAAGAAGCTTTTCTTTACAGACATGTAGGTCTTGATGAAACCTGGATGTCTTGCTATAAGGCTATTATGGGCTTCATTCAAAATTTGACCCTTAGTCCCCTTATCATTGGGAATGCATAGCTTGCTATTATAATACATAATTCCTTCATCCAGGCTGTACCCTTGAACTCGGTTCAACTCCTGAGGAGTTTTGCTTTCCTGCATAAGTAGGGTAGCAATAGGGCCAAAGAATCTATCCTGCATGATCTTCTCTCTTGCTTCATTAATCAATGGATTTGACACCACTGTGATTGCAAGCAAGGAGGCTTTTCTGGTGAGGGCATTGCTACCACATTTTCTTTGCCTGGGCGGTACTTCATTTCAAAATCAAATTCCTACAGGGTCTGCATCCACCTTCTTTGGCGCATGTTGAGATCCTTCTGAGTGAAGATCCACTTTAAGCTCTGATGAGCTATCATCAAAGTGAATGTTTGACCCAGTAGGTAATGTCTCCACAACTTTAGGGCATAGACTACTGAAAGTAGTTCTAGGTCGTGGGGTGGATAGCATAATTTCTCTCATGCGTTCTAAGTTTTCGGGATTCATAGGCCACTGCATGACCTTCCTGCATGAGCGCCCCTCCCAAGGCAGAACCAGTGGCATCAGTTTTACTACCTCAAAGGGTAGAGAGAAATTTGGCAACTTGGCGATCTTCAGCTTATCAAAAGTGCTTTGACACCTGGCAAACCATTGAAACGGTGTATTCTTCTTGAGAAGATTAGTCAGGGGGAAAGCTAGGCGAGCATACTTAGGTATAAAAATTCTATACCAACCAATTAATCCCAAGAATCCCCTGACTTCTTTCACTGTCTTTGTTTCAGGCCAATCTATGACTGCTTGGACTTTTGTGGAATCTGGAGAAATTTCGTCTTTGGATACTAGAAAGCCCAAGTATTCAACATGGTCGACAGAGAAAGTGCATTTGCTCTTTTTTACAAAGAGTTGGTGCTTCCTTAGAATCTCAAGAACTTTACGGACGTGAGCTTCATGGTCAGCTATATTCTTTGAGTAAATCAGAATATCATCAAAGAAAACAAGAACAAAATCATCCCATGTATTCTCTGAGAATGTCTTGCATTAGGTGATTGAACGTAGCTGGGGCATTTGTCAATCCAAACGGCATGACAGTAAATTCATAATGCCCATAGCGAGTATTGATGGCTATCTTTGGGATATCTTACTTATTAGTCCTGATCTAGTAATACCCTGATTTGAGATCTATCTTTGTGGTGAAGATCTAGGCTCCATTTAGCTTGTTGAGAAGCTCATCAATTCTAGGGATAGGATACTTATTCTTAACTGTCAGCTAATTGAGACCTCTGTAATCCACACATAGTCTTAACGTTCCATCCTTCTTTTTCTAAAAGAGAATTGGCGCTCCCCAAGGTAAAACACTAGGTCTTACAAATCCTTGTTCTAATAGCTGCCTAAGCTGTTCCTTGAGTTCGATGGCTTCAGGGAACTGGCATTTTGTACGTGCGCTGGGCTACTGGGGCTGAGCTTCGGGGGTCAATTCTATCTCATGATCCACTTCCCGAATCGGAGGCATCTCAGTTAGCTCAGTTGGGAATAAATCATCATACTCACTTAACCATTCTGGTTCTATAGTCTTTAACTTTGTGTCTACCGGATTCATTTTGACAACATAAATGAGCTGCTTCTTTCTAAGTCCTTTCAGTAACCTATAAGCTTTTACTAATTGCAAATCTGGGGATCCGAAAATTCCAGTTCCTTGAACTTTGTTCCTGTGAAGGTCACAGAAGGAAATGGTTCCATTTTTTAGAAGAAGGGCAAATGCCTGATGGTATTATTCAATTGTCCCGCTATCCTGCTTCAATTCCAAGAACTCATTCATTTTGGTTTCCAGGAAGCCCGGAGGACAGAACCTCTTCCTTAGATAAGCTTTAAGATCTAACCAGGTCTGGGTATTTCGGTCGAGACGGTTTGTCTCGCAATGGTTCCTCCATGCGACCCTGGCCATTTCCACAATTTTTATTCTGGCGAGAGCCATCTTGCTCTCCTCATTATAACCGTTTACATCAAAATACTCTTCCATTGTCTCGATCCATTTTTCCACTACTTCTCCTAGTTAGCTATTTCCCTTCACCCTTGAAGGGACCACGTTGGGATCGGTGGAGGGCTTTACAAACGTCCGGATTTAACTCTTCATCATTGGTAAGAGGATCATCTTTCTATGCATAGAAATTAAATTTAATAAGAATAACACTTTTATAATTAAAAAAATTCCTGTATGCATCTTTCTATGCATAAAAATCAATTTCAATGGGAATAACAATTTTATAATTAAAAAATTTCCATTATGCAACTTTCTATGCATAGTAGAAATTAAATTTAATAAGAATAACACCTTTATATTAAAAAAAATTCTTTTTGCATCTTTCTATGCATAAAAATCAATTTAATAAAAATAACACTTTTGTATTAAAAAAAATTCTTTATGCATCTTTCTATGCATAAAAATCAATTTTAATAAGAATAACACTTTTGTAATAAAAAGAAATGTGTCTATGCATAAAAATCAATTTTAATGAGAATAACACTTTTATAATAAAAAAAATTCCTTTATGCATCTTTCTATGCATAAAAATCAAATTTAATGAGAATAACACTTTTATAATAGAAAAATTCCTTTATGCATCTTTCTATGCATAAAAATCAAATTTAATATTTAATATCAGTCATATCCATGCATATTCATAGGTGAATATGTACATGGAGTAATTAGAATATTTCTTTTAGATGCAAAAATGGTGGAAATTACTCTTTTGGAATAACATAAAAACAAACTTTCTTTTCCACAAAATTCTGGAAAATTTAACCATCACCTCCTTTGTATGGCTGACCATTTCTCATTTTTATCATTCTTTATTTGACTTAAATTAACCTAAATTAGATTTATAGAACTCTAATCTACATAATTTTCTAAATTCAAGAGAGTAAACAATAAGAAGAGTTTAATTAATCCCTTAGATTGATTATAGGGGAAGAGACTGGACATCTTGAGGGGCTGGGGAGGAATCTTACATCCTCTCCCACTTGAAAAATGCGAGATGTCCTCATCTCATAAACTGGGGGTAATTCCACATCAGTTCGGCTTCTTTGTCTCTTAGGTGGCGTCTTCAAAAGGATATAACTTCCATTTGACTAATAATTCTCTCAGAATTCTACTCCCAAGAACCTTCTCTCGAACATCAAGGATTTCTTCATTTTGGAGTTCCATCTACCCTTGGGTTGAAGAAGTTAAGAATTCATCATTAAGCACATGATTCGGGCAAGCACATGATTCGGGCTTGGTACATACTTCTTAAGTAGGCTGACATGAAATACATTATGTACTTTGAGATGAGGAGGTAGAAGAAGTTCATAGGCTAAGTCACCTACTTTCTTTATAATCAGATATGGCCCACAGTATTATCTGGGAGATAACTTCTTGTACTTCCCAAGAGATAGAGAACTTCTTTTGGGGCATACTCGAATGAAGACCATATCTGCTTCTTGAAATTTTTTGTCTGACCTCTTCTTATCTGCATACTGCTTCTGTCTATCCTGGTCAGCTTTTATATCCTTGTGGATTGACTGCATCTGATGCTCCATGTTGTCAAGCATCTGTCTAGACATCTCGATCCTAATCAATGGGTCGGACCAAGTTAATGGTGTTAAGCAGTCTTGTCCATATAGAGCTTTGAAAGGGCTCATCTTGAGGGGCTGGGGAGGAATCTTACATCCTCTCCCACTTGAAAAACGTGAGATGTCCTCATCTCGCAAACTGGGGGTAATCCCACATCAGTTCGGCTTCTTTCTCCCCGGTGGCGTCTTCAGGATAGAACTTCCATTTGACTAATAATTCTCTCAGAATTCTATTCTCCTGAGAGCTTTCTCTCGAACATCAAGGATTTCTTCAGGTTGGAGTTCCATTTTCCCTTGGGTTGAAGAAGTTAAGAGTTCATCTTTAAGCACATGATTCGGGCTCGGTACATACTTCTTAAGTAGGCTAACATGAAATACATTATGTACTTTGAGATGAGGAGGAAGAAGAAGTTCATAGGCTAAGTCACCTACTTTCTTTGTAATCAGATATGGCCCACAGTATCTGGGGGATAACTTCTTGTACTTCCTAAGAGACAGAGAACTTCTTTTGGGGAGTACTTGAATAAAGACCATATCTGCTTCTTTGAATTTGCTATCTCACCTCTTCTTATCTACATACTACTTCTGTCTATCCTGGGTAGCTTTTATATCCTTGCAGATTGACTGCATCTGATGCTCCATGTCGTCAAGCATCTATCTAGACATCTCGACCCTAATCAATGGGTCGGACCAAGTTAATGGTGTTAAGCAGTCTTGTCCATATTTATAGAGCTTTGAAAGGGCTCATCCCGATACTAGAGCTTTGAAAGGGTGATAAGAAGCATTGTAGGTGAATTAGACTAGGTGCAGATAGCTTAGCCACTTCTTGGGTTCCCTGCCCCACAGCATGACCGAAGTATATCTTCGATTACTTGGTTCACCCTTTCTGTTTGTCCATTGGTCTCAGGGTGGTAAGCTATGCTGAGATCCAAGAAAGTTCCTACTACTTCAAAGAATGCAGTCCAAAATCTTGACGTGAACTTGGGATCTCGATCACTTACTATTCTCCTGGTGGGTAGGCCATGCAATCTGAAGATTTTCTTGAGGATTACTCTAGTCACATCCACTACAGTGTAGGTTTCTTTTACTGGAATCAGATGGGCAACTTTGGTTAGTCTGTCAACTATCGCGAAGATGGAGTTGTAACCTGATTACAATGAAGGTAGTCGAGTAATGAAATCCATACTGATACATTCCCACTTCATCTGGGGGATGTCTAATGGATGCAACTTCGAAGGCATTTTTACTCTCTGCTTTGACTTTCTGACATATCAGGCATTGACGTACATGATTAAGTACATCCTTTTGAAGTCCAGGCCAAAAGAAGCTTTTCTTTACAAACATGTAGGTCTTGATGAAACCTGGATGTCCTCCTATAAGGCTATCATGGGCTTCATTCAGAATTTGACCCTTAGTTCCCTCATCATTGGGGAATGCATAGCGTGCTATTATAATACATAATTCCTGCATCTCAACTCCTGAGGAGTTTTACTTTCCTGCATAAGTAGGGTAGCAATAAGGCCAAAGAATCTATCCTACATGATCTTCTCTCTTGCTTCATTAATCAATGGATTTGACACCACCGTGATTGCAAGCAAGGAGGCTTTTTTGCTAAGGGCATATGCTACCAAATTTTCTTTGCCTGGAGGGTACTTGATTTCAAAATCCAATTCTTTGCCTGAAGGGTACTTGATTTCAAAATCAAATTCCTGCAGGGTCTGCATCCACCTTCTTTGGCTCATGTTGAGATCCTTCTGAGTGAAGATCCACTTTAAGCTCTGATGATCTATCATCAAAGTGAATCTTTGACCCAGTAGGTAATGCCTCCCCACAACTTGAGGGCATTGACTACTCAAAGTAGCTCCAGGTCGTGGACATCATAATTTCTCTCATGCGGTTTGAGTTTTCGGGATCCGTAGGCCACTGCATGACCTTCCTGCATGAGCGCACCTCCCAGGGCAAAACCACTCGCATCAGTTTACTACCTCAAAGGGTAGAGAGAAATTTGGCAACTTCAGAACGGGATTGGTTACCAAGGCGGTATTTAGCTTATCAAAAGTGCTCTGACACCTGGCAGACCATTGAAACGGGGTATTCTTTTTGAGAAGATTAGTTAGGGGGGAAGCTTTGAGAGCATACTTAGGTATAAAAATTCTATACTAACCAGTTAATCCCAAGAATCCCCTGACTTCTCTCACTATCTTTGGTTCAGGCCAATCTATGATTGCTTGGACTTTTGTGAAATCTGGAGAAATTCCATCTTTGGACACCAGAAAGCCCAAGTATTCAACATGGTCACAACAGAGAAAGTGCATTTGCTCTTTTTTGCAAAGAGTTGGTGCTTCCTTAGAATCTCAAGAACTTTACGGATGTGAGCTTCATGATCAGTTGCATTCTTTGAGTAAATGAGAATATCATCAAAGAAAACAAGAACTAAATCATCCAAGTATTCTCTAAGAATGTCCTGTAGTAGGCGATTGAACGGCATGACAATAAATTCATAGTGCCCATAGCGAGTATTGATGGCTGTCTTCGGGATATCTTGCTCATTAGTCTTGATCTGGTAATACCTTGATTTGAGATCTATCTTTCTGAAGATCTGGGCTCCATTTAGCCTGTCCAGAAGCTCATTAATTATAGGGATATGATACTTATTCTTAACTGTCAGCAGCTGATTGAGATCTCTGTAATCCACACATAGTCTTAACGTTCCATCCTTCTTTTTCTAAAAGAGAATTGCTGCTCCCCAAGGTGGAACACTGGGTCTTACAAATCCTTGTTCTAACAGCTGCCTAAGCTATTCCTTGAGTTTGATGGCTTCAGGGACTGGCACTTTGTACATGCGCTGGGCTATTGGGGCTGAGCTGCGGGGGTCAATTCTATCTCATGATCCACTTCCCGAATCGGAGGCATTTAGTTAGCTCTGCTGGGAATAAATCATCATACTCACTTAACCATTCTGGTTCTTTAGCCTTTAACTTTGTGTCTACTGGATCCATTTTGACAACATAAATGAGCTGCTTCTTTCTAAGTCCTTTCAGTAACCTATAAGCTTTTACTAATTGCAGGTTTGGGGATCCGAAAATTCCAGTTCCTTAAACTTTGTTCCCGTGAAGGTCACAGAAGGAAATGGTACATTGTGACAGTGAATGTCAGCTTGATTTTTGTGGAGCCAATCCATTCCAGGGATTCTGTCAAAAACTCCCAAAGGTAGGACTCTAAACTGGCAATCAGTTGTTACATTCCCATCTAGATTAAATTGAATACGATCTGTCTCATGTGGTGAGTGAAAAGAATCTTCCCACTGGCCAATTCAACTTGCATAGGTTTCCCTGATTTCTGTTCTAAGACTAGCTTACACAAGCATCCCGGGGAAATAAATGAATGAGTACTACCTGAATCAATCAAAATCTTGAATGGCTTACCCTTATACTGAGCTGGAGTATGGATGACAGAGGATTGATGATTTGGTCCTTGGTTTTCAATCGCGGCATAAATTTCACCTCTTTCCTCTTCCACTACTTCTGTTATCGTAACTACTCTGGATGCTGCTGCAGATTGGGGCGAAACTCTTTCTCTTTGGTTACCCTAGTTTTGGGAGGGAGTTTTGACACTACTCTGAACAGAGGCAGATGGTTGAGCTGGAGTCCTCCTAGGATTGCCCTAATTTTGGCGAGACGGACCCTGATTTGACTGATACTATGAAGTGGCTGGTCTCTGCACTCTGGGTCCTTGACTTCCCTATCCTCTTGACATGGCAGGAGTCGGGTAGTATTTAAGCTGGTGACCGAAACCCTGACACCCACAAAACACATGTTCTCACTTCTAAGCTCATCCCTCTGAATCCTTGAAAGAGGTGGGGCTCCTGAGAAAGTGTTCTGATGAGGGAAGGGTCTTCCTTCACTTCTAAATTTCCCAGCATCTTGATTCTGATTAATGCCTTGCTACCTCTTTGGGGGTAGAAAGTTTGAAGCACTTCTCGGGGTTTGGAATCTTTTAAAGTTTGAGGGTGCAGGCTTCGGCGATACCTTAATAACAAATGCTTTAGCAAAGTCCTTTGCCATTTTGACAGCTTCTGCCATTGAGATTGGTTGGAAATTTTTCACTAAAGTGTCCAATGGCTCGTTCATCCCTCGAATGAATCTGGTCATCAGTTGTGCTCTTCATCCAAAAGTGGAGAATATTTGAGGAGAAGGGCTAATGCCTGATGGTATTCTTCAATCATTCGGCTATCTTGCTTCAATTCCAAGAACTCATTCATTTTGGTTTCTAGGAATCCCGGAGGACAGAACCTCTTCCTGAGATAAGGTTTAAGATCTGACCACTCGAGATGGTTTGTCTCGCAATGGTTACTCCATGTGACCCTAGCTGTTTCCATAATTTTCAATCTCGCGAGAGCCATCTTACTCTCCTCAACCAATTTTGAGTGATATCTTACATTATCTTGCTTAGGGAGCATACTTTTTCAAAGATTATCATCAGAGCCCTTATTTCTTCAAGATTAAAATCCTAGATTGCCAAGTATTTGAGTTCTTGAAGGAATATTGCGAGAAGAAGGTCGATGTACAGAATCTTAATGCAATTTCAAGAAAGTGTGCAGAATCTTGATGTAGTTTCAAGAAAGTGTGCAGAATCTTGGTGCAGTTTCAAGAAAGTGTGTAGAATCTTGATGCTGTTTTAAGAAAGTTTACAGAATATGGTTGGTAGAATGCATTGTTGTGAAGTTTCAGGTGAAAGTGAAGGGCATTGAAGATTTGTTTCAAGAATCAGCGTAGAATTTAAGATAGCGAGATTGAAGAAAAGATTCATAGTTGTGAGTGATATTGTCAAAGTTCTACACATTCCTTATATTTTTTGTTGTTTGTTGTAGTTCTTGTTGAATTCTTGCAAGAAACAATTGAAATATCAAGAAAAATATGAAATACCAAGAAATAGTTGAAGTGCCAAGATTAAACTATAGTGATTTGTGAATACTATCCTCAAATTATATTGTTTACAATCTAATCAAGTGGATTGATACTAATTTTCAAATATTAGTGTTACTTTTGTGAAAATCCAAGCAAATAGGCCACAAAAGTACTATGTTAATAAAGCAAGTGCAGTTTCGGTAAAGATTGAGTACAATTTGTAGTTTAATGCAAAAATGGTGCAAAATTATGTGTATTTGATACAAATACACATAATAGAGACCTAGCCCACTGGTGTGAGCCAGTGTTCCCCATACACCAGAGGGTTATCCTAATCTATATACAATACTTATTAATTGGAAAGTTCTCTTGCAAGAATGATTAGTGATAAGCATGACACTAAAATCAAGATTGAGTTCTACAACAGCATAATACGTGAGCCTTTTCATCATTGAGCTTTGCCTAAACTCTCATTGAAAGAGGGCAAACACTTGGAAAATGGATCTCTCTTGGAGATTGCTTAAGTTTATCCACTTATGCTGTGTTGATATCTTAGATGATGTACTTGAAGACATAACAACAAAATCTACAATAAACAAAGTACAAGTTGTAGATGCAATAATCAACAAGTATAGAACAAGTGTAGGATGCAAATGATGTGATATAGAATTGGTTTGTTACAAGCTGAAAACAAAGTTCCTACTTAAGCTGTCTATAACATAGCACTTGTGCAATAACAAGAAGAATGGAGAGGTGAACATTTATTTTGCGGAACTCAAGTAGGTGCTACTCTACAAGAAGAGTGCCTTTCTGACAAAAGAGATAGCCTGTCCTCTACACAAAGCACATATGAGTTGGGCTCTATATTACAAAGAAGATTGGAATAGGCTTGAAGACCATGGTTTTTCTTATTTTACTACCACACCATTAGAGGTCAGACAACCAACACAATCAAGCATCACCCCTATAGTGAACAAAACTCAAGTACATGCAAATGCTTGAGTAAGAGACAGTCTAAATGTTCATAAAGAGCTTCCCCAAAGGCAGCACATGTGCTCTAGGTATACCAGTGACACTGAAGGAGTGCAGACCGAGTCTAATAGTAATTTTTTACTACATTTATGGCATATGGAAGATCTTACTGCGGGGGTCGAGAGACACTGGCATGAGAGCTACAGTCGGCTGTGTGCCTAGTGGTCTTGCTAAACACAATTATGCGACCTCCACGCAACTTGACATCGGGCATGATGCTTTCCTATAAGACCTCCATCGCAATGTGCATTCAGCATAAGTTATGTAGGATCAATGACAACACTGACATCATGGAAATGATAGCTCACAATGGGAGAAATGTTGACAAATAGGAGATATGGCAGGGCTTACAAGCAACTACACAACAACAACAAAAAAAAAAAGTGCCAAGATCACAAACAAGCCAGCTAGGAGCACTTCCTAAGTGCAAAGCACTGGTCAAAGCTCAATTGGGTTGGTGTTATCAAACTCGGTTGGTATCATCCTCGGATCATCAAACTAGGAGCATAAGAATCAACTAACAGTTGGTGTCATCAAAGTCGGAGTTCCTACTACTAGTTTACCTCCAAGCGCAGAGTGCTAATTTTGCATCACTATTAAGGAGGTATCTACGTCATTGCAAAAAGAGAGAACCTTCGCGGCATCACAAAAATTACAGCTGAGCACTTCATCATCATCACTGCAGACTGCAGCACAGCATTGGTTTGTATCACATGCGTTACAATTGAGCGCTTCGTCTGCATCATTGCAAACTATAGCACATAGCTCAAATTGTAGCCTCAACAACACCTCATCACAGTCTGCGTGAGGGAGAAAACAAAAAAAAAAGTGCAGATTTCTTTGAGAAAGGAGAGAGACAACAAACACAGCATCCTTAAGCTCTTGAGCTCTCATAATTTTTTGCAGCTAGTGTGTGCAGAGGAAGAGAGAGAGACTCCATTGGCCGCCAATGTGAGAATGAAAAGGAGAAGCAATACACTTGTCTTTGTTTTTTCCTTTTACCCCAACTTTAGGGTTGGCCACTTCACATTCCCATTATTTGGCCAAGCATTTACACTTGGTCCATTCACGCTCTCTCATAGCTACATGGTCGACAATTTCTCACACCTACATGGTTTATTCACATTTTCTCACCCTTACACTCTTGATTGTCAAGGGCAGTTCACATGCAGAGGCATGCTTGGGGAGATCTATATTGACTGTGCAACTTGTTTACACAGTGGTGTCTTGTGAGGTGTGTCACATGCATTAGCACATTATTACCACTTGTTCATAAGCCCTTACGCATTGTGGGTCTTGTTTCCATGATTTACACTTTGATGGGCTTGTTCACCTAGTTTGACGCACTATTTGGAGTTATTCACATGCTATGAGTGTCCTTGGTGATTTTCACGCGCATGCGATGTGTGACACACGTGTTGATGCATTATTTGGGTTTGTTCATGCACAATGTATTACTTGTGCATTGTTAACCTTGATTCATGCACACTTTGGCATTATTAGCATTTTTTCACACTATTCGAGGAAAGGTGTGACCAGTTTAGAAAAATACTCTCAAAACTCTCGCCAAATCTGAAACTAAGTTTGAGACCCTTTGAATTGATCTGTGGATCAAGAATCTAGAATTCGAGGAATTCTGGTATGAAATTCAGAATTCCAATCAAGATTGGGGATACTGATTCAAGAAATACTCATTGTGTTCAAAAGAAAATCAAACTGAAGACTTGCATAGAAACCCTGTTTTCTTAAAGGCCTGTCTTACGCCAGAATGCTGGAGGAGGGAGCATTTGGTATATGTTTTTCTAAGGGAAGTTCAAGTGCAACGGCCTATCATCCGAAAACTAATGGTCAAACCGAGAGGCTCAATAAGTGGCTTGAGACTTACTTGAGGCATTATTGCTATGAAACACAACATGCATGGGATGATTGGTTGCATTTGGTGGAGTTTACCTACAATAGCACCTATCATAGTAGCATTGGAACGTCGCCTTTTGAGGCTGTGTATGGCTACAAGGTGCATGTACCGATCTTAGCATTCATGCAAGAGAACGCAAATCCACATGCAACATGCAAGGGAGGAAGTGGAAAGAATGCAAACTCTTTTGTTGGCTTGTTTGTGATCTTCACACCTGTTTTTTTTTTTTTGGTAGTTGCTTGTAAGCCCTCCCATATCTCCTATTCGTCAACATTTCTCCCATTGTGAGCTATCATTTCTATGATGTCAGTGTTGTTAGAAAATCAGTGGCAACACTATTGTCGTCTCATTGATCCTCCATAACTTATGCTGAATGCACATTGCGATGGAGGTCTTATAGGAAAACATCATGCCCGGTGTCAAGTTGTGTGGAGGTCGCATAATTGTGTTTAGCAAGACCACTAGGCACACAGCCGACTGTAGCTCTCATGCCAGTGTCTCTCGACCGCAGTAAGATCTTTCATATGCCATGAATGTAGTAAAAAATTACTATTAGACTCGGTCTGCACTCCTTCAGCGTCACTGGTATACCTAGAGCACATGTGCTGCCTCTGGGGAAGCTCTTTATGAACATTTAGACTGTCTCTTACTCAAGCATTTGCATGTACTTGAGTTTTGTTCACTATAGGGGTGATGCTTGATTGTGTTGGTTGTCTGACCTCTAATGGTGTGGCAGTAAAATAAGAAAATCCATGGTCTTCAAGCCTGTTCCAATCTTCTTTGTAATATAGAGCCCAACTCATATGTGCTTTGTGTAGAGGACAGGCTATCTCTTTTGTCAGAAAGGCACTCTTCCTGTAGAGTAGCACCTACTTGAGTTCTGCAAAATAAATGTTCACCTCTCCATTCTTCTTGTTATTGCACAAGTGCTATGTTATAGACAGCTTAAGTAGGAACTTTGTTTTCAGCTTGTAACAAACCAATTCTATATCACATCATTTGCATCCTACACTTGTTCTATACTTGTTGATTATTGCATCTACAACTTGTACTTTGTTTATTGTAGATTTTGTTGTTATGTCTTCAAGTACATCATCTAAGATATCAACACAGCATAAGTGGATAAACTTAAGCAATCTCCAAGAGAGATCCATTTTCCAAGTGTTTGCCCTCTTTCAATGAGAGTTTAGGCAAAGCTCAATGATGAAAAGGCTCACGTATTATGCTGTTGTAGAACTCAATCTTGATTTTAGTGTCATGCTTATCACTAATCATTCTTGCAAGAGAACTTCCCAATTAATAAGTATTGTATATAGATTAGGATAACCCTCTGGTGTATGGGGAACACTGGCTCACACCAGTGGGCTAGGTCTCTATTATGTGTATTTGTATCAAATACACATAATTTTGCACCATTTTTGCATTAAACTACAAGTTGCACTCAATCTTTACCGAAACTGCACTTGCTTTATTAACATAGTACTTTTGTGGCCTATTTGCTTGGATTTTCACAAAAGTAACACTAATATTTGAAAATTAGTATCAATCCACTTGATTAGATTGTAAACAATATAATTTGAGGATAGTATTCACAAATCACTATAGTTTAAACTTGGCTCTTCAACTATTTCTTGGTATTTCATATTTTTCTTGATATTTCAATTGTTTCTTGCAAGAATTCAACGAGAACTGCAACAAACAACAAAAAATGCAAGGAATGTGTAGAACTTTGACAATATCACTCACAACTATGAATCTTTTCTTCAATCTCACTATCTTAAATTCTGCGCTGATTCTTGAAACAAATCGTCAATGCCCTTCACTTTCACTTGAAACTTCACAACAATGCATTCTACCAACCATATTCCGTAAACTTTCTTAAAACAGCATCAAGATTCTGCACACTTTCTTGAATTTACACCAAGATTCTGCACACTTTCTTGAAACTACATCAAGATTCTACACACTTTCTTGAAATTGCATTAAGATTCTGTACATCGACCTTCTTCTCGCAGTATTCCTTCAAGAACTCAAATACTTGGCAATCTAGGATTTTAATCTTGAAGAAATAAGGGCTCTGATGATAATCTTTGAAAAAGTATGCTACCTAAGCAAGATAATGTAAGATATCACTCAAAATTGGTTGTTGAAACTTCTGTAAGCCTAATTTCAAAAATAAAGAAAATTTTCAAGAAATCAAGGGTAAGAAGATCAAGGAATTCAAGAAATCAAGTAGTAAAGTGAATTAGGGTTTTGAAAACAATGATTAATTCAAATTTAAAAAGGATTAACATAAATTACATTATTAATCTTCTCAAATCAAGAAATTAGCAAAATCTAAAAACTGTGTAAACATCAATTCTAAAAATGATTAAAACTAATCATGATCAAGAAAATGCATTTTGAAAAACTAGATTAATAACAACCTGAAAATGACTATCAGTAATCATGATCAAGAAGATGCATTCTAAAAATTAAATTAGAAACAATCGAAAATGATTAATATCTTAAACAAAGCATTAAGATCTAAGCCAAGAGCTCTGATACCAAATGCAATGAAGGGGACCTAGGGGTTCCATTCATTAGCATGGAGTACACATTTCCTATGCATCGTAGGGAGTAACACCTATTGCACTCATAATAGAGTACACACATAGCTTCTCAACAGGGAGAGCTCACCATGGAAGCTTGCTCTAACTAAGAAGATAACCAAATGGTGTATGTAAAAAAGGGTATCAAAAGGTATAATATCTTATGGTTGGTGCCTTTTATGGTCCCAAGGTCCCCATATGCTCTATACAACATAGGTGCAAATGTCCGTAAGCTCCATGTGTGTAGGCCCATCCCCCATATGTATGTGCTATCTTGCATGCAATCAAAAAAATGGCATCACTATGTTGTATATGCACTCAAAAAATGGCATCACTATGATTATGAAAGCAAATTTTATGTGCGAAGTGACCATATGATTCTTTAATTCTTCCTATCACAATCAAAGCTTTCACCTAAGCAAAGAAGGTGGTTGGTCTCCCTTACAATATGATTTTGAGATCACATATATGAAGGGAAAGGAAAATGTGGTGGTGGATCCACTTTCTAGAATGTGGGTTGTTCACTATTGGCCATCACGGAGGTGCATAATGATTGGATTGAAGAGATTCAAGAGGAATACATGCACAAATTACAACATGGTGTTTGTGATGATTTACCTCATTTCAGGTTACAAAATGGTCTCCTCTATCACAAGGAAAGGGTGTATCTCGTACCCCACTTATCCTTCAAGAAAAAGGTCATGGATGAGATGCATTCTACTCCCATGGTGGGACACTTGGGTTTGTTCAACACCTATGATGCCATAAGGAAGAGATTTCATTGGAAAGGTCAATGGAGGGAAGTCAAAGAGTATGTTGCTAAATGCATGCCTTGTCAACTCAACAAGGATCCCACACACAAGCTCGGTGGTTTGCTTCAGCCCTTACCTATTCCTGAGGGAAAATGGTGGACACATATTGCTATGGATTTCATTACTGGCTTGCCGTCTACCAAGAGGGGATGAGATAGCAAAAAAAGTGAGGCACACCAAATCATGGAAAATGTCTTCAAGTTGCATGGTATGCTGGAGCAAATAGTAAGTGACCGAGATGTGAAGTTCATGGGCACATTTTGGCATACATTGTTTGATAGCATGGGTACAAGTTGACTCCTAGTACGGCCTATCATCCGAAAACTAATGGTCAAACCGAGAGGGTCAATAAGTGGCTTGAGACTTACTTGAGGCATTATTGCTATGAAACACAACATGCATGGGATGATTGGTTGCATTTGGTGGAGTTTACCTACAATAGCACCTATCATAGTAGCATTGGAACGTCACCTTTTGAGGCTGTGTATGGCTACAAGGTGCATGTACCGATCTTAGCATTCAAGCAAGAGAACGCAAATCCACATGCAACATGCAAGGGAGGAAGTGGAAAGAATGCAAACTCTTTTGTTGGCTTGTTTGTGATCTTCGCACCTTTTTTTGTTTTTGTAGTTGCTTGTAAGCCCTTCCATATCTCCTATTCGTCAACATTTCTCCCATTGTGAGCTATCATTTCTATGATGTCAGTGTTGTTGGAAAATCAGTGGCAACACTATTGTCGTCATTGATCCTCCATAACTTATGCTAAATGCACATTGCGATGGAGGTCTTATAGGAAAGCATCATGCCTGGTGTCAAGTTGCATGGAGGTCGCATAATTGTGTTTAGCAAGACCACTAGGCACACAAGTGACTGTAGCTCTCATGCCAGTGTCTCTCCACCGCAGTAAGATCTTCCATATGCCATGAATGTAGTAAAAAATTACTATTAGACTCGGTCTGCACTCCTTCAGTGTCACTGGTATACCTAGAGCACATGTGCTGCCTTTGGGGAAGCTCTTTATGAACATTTAGACTGTCTCTTGCTCAAGCATTTGCATGTACTTGAGTTTTGTTCACTATAGGGGTGATGCTTGATTGTGTTGGATGTCTGACCTTTAATGGTGTGGCAGTAAAATAAGAAAATCCATGGTCTTCAAGCCTATTCCAATCTTCTTTGTAATATAAAGCCCAACTCATATGTGTTTTGTGTAGAGGACAGGGTATCTCTTTTGTCACAAAGGCACTCTTCCTGTACAGTAGCACCTACTTGAGTTCTGCAAAATAAATGTTCACCTCTCCATTCTTCTTGTTATTGCACAAGTGCTATGTTATAGACAGCTTAAGTAGGAACTTTGTTTTTAGCTTGTAAATAACAAACCAATTCTATATCACATCATTTGCATCCTACACTTGTTCTATACTTGTTGATTATTGCATCTACAACTTGTACTTTGTTTATTGTAGATTTTGTTGTTATGTCTTCAAGTACATCATCTAAGATATCAACACAGCATAAGTGGATAAACTTAAGCAATCTCCAAGAGAGATCCATTTTCCAAGTGTTTGCCCTCTTTCAATGAGAGTTTAGGCAAAGGTCAATGATGAAAAGGCTCACGTATTATGCTGTTGTAGAACTCAATCTTGATTTTAGTGTCACGCTTATCACTAATCATTCTTGTTGCAAAAGAACTTCCCAATTAATAAGTATTGTATATAGATTAGGATAACCCTCTGGTGTATGGGGAACACTGGCTCACACCAGTGGGCTAGGTCTCTATTATGTGTATTTGTATCAAATACACATAATTTTGCACCATTTTTGCATTAAACTACAAGTTGCACTCAATCTTTACCGAAACTGCACTTGCTTTATTAACATAGTACTTTTGTGGCCTATTTTCTTGGATTTTCACAAAAGTAACACTAATATTTGAAAATTAGTATCAATCCACTTGATTAGATTTTAAAAAATATAAATTGAGGATAGTATTCACATATCACTATAGTTTAATCTTGGCACTGCAACTGTTTTTGTTATTTCATATTTTTCTTGATATTTCAATTGTTTCTTGCAAGAATTCAATGAGAACTGCAACAAACAACAAAAAATGCAAGGAATGTGTAGAACTTGGCAATATCACTCACAACTATGAATCTTTTCTTCAATCTCGCTATCTTAAATTCTGCGCTGATTCTTGAAACAAATCTTCAATGCCCTTCACTTTCACTTGAAACTTCACAACAATGCATTCTACCAACCATATTCTGTAAACTTTCTTAAAACAGCATCAAGATTCTGCACACTTTCTTGAAACTGCACCAAGATTCTGCACACTTTCTTGAAACTACATCAAGATTCTGCACACTTTCTTGAAATTGCATTAAGATTCCGTACATCGACCTTCTTCTCGCAGTATTCCTTCAAGAACTCAAATATTTGGCAATCTAGGATTTTAATCTTGAAGAAATAAGGGCTCTGATGATAATCTTTGAAAAAGTATGCTCCCTAAGCAAGATAATGTAAGAAATCACTCAAAAATGGTTGTTGAAACTTCTGTAAGCCTAATTTCAAAAATCAAGAAAATTTTCAAGAAATCAAGGGTAAGAAGATCAAGGAATTCAAGAAATCAAGTAGTAAAGTGAATTAGGGTTTTGAAAACAATGATTAATTCAAATTTAAAAAGGATTAACATAAATTACATTATTAATCTTCTCAAATCAAGAAATCAGCAAAATCTGAAAACTGTGTAAACATCAATTCTATAAATGATTAACACTAATCATGATCAAGAAAATGCATTTTGAAAAACTAGATTAATAACAACCTGAAAATGATTATCAGTAATCATGATCAAGAAGATGCATTCTAAAAATTAAATTAGAAACAATCGAAAATGATTAAAATCCTAATCAAAGCATCAAGATCTAAGCCAAGAGCTCTGATAGCAAATGCAATGAAGAGGACCTAGGGGTTCCATTCATTAGCATGGAGTACACATTTCCTATGCATCGTAGGGAGTAGCACCTATTGCACTCATAATAGAGTACACACATAGCTTCTCAAAAGGGAGAGCTCACCATGGAAGCTTGCTCTAACTAAGAAGATAACCAAATGGTGTATGTAAAAAAGGGTATCAAAAGGTATAATATCTTATGGCTGGTGCCTTTTATGGTCCCAAGGTCCCCATATGCTCTATACAACATATGTGCAAATGCCCCTAAGCTCCATGTGTGTAGGCCCATCCCCCATATGTATGTGCTATCTTACATGCAATTAAAAAAATGGCATCACTATGTTGTATATGCAATCAAAAAATGGCATCACTATATTTATATGAAATCAAATTTTATGTGCGAAGTGACCATATGATTCTTTAATTCTTCCTATCACAATCAAAGCTTTCACCTAAGCAAAGAAGGTGGTTGGTTTCCCTTCAACAATATGATTTTGAGATCACATATATGAAGGGAAAGGAAAATGTGGTGGTGGATCCACTTTCTAGAATGTGGGCTGTTCACTATTGGCCATCACGGAGGTGCATAATGATTGGATTGAAGAGATTCAAGAGGAATACATGCACAAATTACAACATGGTGTTTGTGATGATTTACCTCATTTGAGGTTACAAAATGGTCTCCTCTATCACAAGGAAAGGGTGTATCTTGTACCCCACTTATCCTTCAAGAAAAAGGTCATGGATGAGATGCATTCTACTCCCATGGTGGGACACTTGGGTTTGTTCAACACCTATGATGCCATAAGGAAGAGGTTTCATTGGAAAGGTCAATGGAGGGAAGTCAAAGAGTATGTTGCTAAATGCATGCCTTGTCATCTCAACAAGGATCCCACACACAAGCTCGGTGGTTTGCTTCAGCCCTTACCTATTCCTGAGGGAAAATGGTGAACACATATTGCTATGGATTTCATTAGTGGCTTGCCGTCTACCAAGAGGGGATGAGATAGCAAAAAAAGTGAGGCACACCAAATCATGGAAAATGTCTTCAAGTTGCATGGTATGCTAGAGCAAATAGTAAGTGACCGAGATGTGAAGTTCATGGGCACATTTTGGCATACATTGTTTGATAGCATGGGTACAAGTTGACTCCTAGTACGGCCTATCATCCGAAAACTAATGGTCAAACCGAGAGGGTCAATAAGTGGCTTGAGACTTACTTGAGGCATTATTGCTATGAAACACAACATGCATGGGATGATTGGTTGCATTTGGTGGAGTTTACCTACAATAGCACCTATCATAGTAGCATTGGAACGTCACCTTTTGAGGCTGTGTATGGCTACAAGGTGCATGTACCGATCTTAGCATTCAAGCAAGAGAACGCAAATCCACATGCAACATGCAAGGGAGGAAGTGGAAAGAATGCAAACTCTTTTGTTGGCTTGTTTGTGATCTTCGCACCTTTTTTTTTTGTAGTTGCTTGTAAGCCCTCCCATATCTCCTATTCGTCAACATTTCTCCCATTGTGAGCTATCATTTCTATGATGCCAGTGTTGTTGGCAAATCAGTGGCAACACTATTGTCGTCATTGATCCTCCATAACTTATGCTAAATGCACATTGCAATTGTAAGATTCCTCCCCCACCCCCTTTTTGATGTCTAGTATCTTTCCCTGTAATCAATCCCTCTTCAGAAATATAAAGACCTTGTTTCTATCTGTTTTAGCCTAGAGAGAGAAAAATATTCTAGAGAGAGAATATTCAGATTTTGAATATTTTTGGATAGAAAAATATCTCTTCTAATTCAGATGAGTTCCCCTGAAACAGAAATTCAAAAAGAATTTTCCAATGTGCAATTGGAATTAATTGAAAATAGCTATAAAGAACCTTAGCCTAAGGGTCTAGATTTTCAGAAATCTTTAGACTATGGTCCAATTAAGGTTCCTATGGACCAATAGCATCAATCCATGTGTAGGGAGGAGATAAATCCAACTTGTAAAAAGAAAATACCCAAAAATGAGTAAATGCTCACATGAGGTGAAGAGTTGAAAATGTACAAGGTTTATTAGTAAAAAAACTATGAGTAATATTAAAAGTATGACATATGTAAGGAAGAGGAGTTCTTTAAAGGAGGTGCATATTTCACATAAGATGAAGAGTTGAAAATGTACAAGGTTTATTAGTAAAAAATTATGAACAATATTAAAAGTATGACATATGTAAGGAAGAGGAGTTCTTTAAAGGAGGTGCATATTTCACATAAGATGAAGAGTTGAAAATGTACAAGGTTTATTAATAAAAAATTATGAGCAATATTAAAAGTATGACATATGTAAGGAAGGGGAGTTCTTTAAAGGAGGTGCATATTTCACATAAGATGAAGAGTTGAAAATGTACAAGGTTTATTAGTAAAAAACTATGAGCAATATTAAAAATATGACATATGTAAGGAAGGGGAGTTCTTTAAAGGAGGTGCATATTTCACATGCTTGAATGAGTTTTAAACTCATAAAAATTGAGATATTTCATCTCTCCTCTCTCCTCATTCAAGTCCAGTTCCAAAAAGTTAGCTTAACTGACCTAAAAATGGTCAAATATTGACCAAACTGATTTAGAAAATTCTAGAATCAGTTTGTTTGGTTAGGAGCTCAATTTTTCCTATAAATAGAAGCCTCACCCTTGTTGAAAAATATATAGTGTTTATGCATCGTTACTCTACTCCACCTAAGCCAAGAACTGTGAATTCATTTAATAATTCACTAGTTTTTGGAGCTTCCCTCTTTCTTCAATCCCCATTAGTGGCTCCATCAACATACTTAACCAATTGATTGGTTGGGGGCCTCTACCGTGAACAAAGAATCAAGCAAGTTGTAAGGTAATTAGTGAATATTCATCTTTCTATAATTTCTCAATGTTTCTCTCTTCTCAACCCCTCTCAAGCTTGAGAAGTTTAATTGGTATGGTTTTTTTTAAATGCTATTGAAGTTTGAATAGTAGTGAAGAGTTACATAATTTAATAAATGCTATTGAAGTTAATTTTCATTTATGTTTAAATTCTAATGATTCTTATGTAAATTCTCTCTCTCACTCAAGAAATGGTCATACTCATGACCCATTCTCAATCCAAATCAAGCTTTTCATAAAGCTTTTCCTTAACCCAAGATAAAGCTATGCTTGAGGCCAAATTAATGGCTTTTTCTTATGCTTTTAGTTTATGTATATTGATGATTCAATCCATTATGGATTAAGGATCCAATTAGAGAATCATTTTAATTATTTCCTTAATGATAAGCTTTATCCCTTAGAAAAATTGAGATTTATCAGTCATAGCAGCGGAGCTATGGCAAAATTTTTATAAAAATTATGCATAAAAAAAAATTCATTCAAAGCATAAAAAGAGGACTTCCTACCATATTCTAGGAATCATCATCCTAGATTAATTGAAAGAATTTCATTATAATCATGGAGAAATTGAATTTTAATATTATGCATAAAGGATAAATTTTTATATCAAAAGTGTTATTTTTACCATTTTTATTTTCATGCATAGAAGTATGCATAATGGATAAATTTTTATATCAAAAGTGTTACTTTTATCATTTTTACTTTCATGCATAGAAGTATGCATAAAGGATAAATTTTTATATCAAAAGTGTTATTTTTACCATTTTTATTTTCATGCATAGAAGTATGCATAATGGATAAATTTTTATATCAAAAGTGTTACTTTTATCATTTTTATTTCATACATAAAAGTATGCATAAAAGAAAATTTTTATATCAAAAGTGTTACTTTTATCATTTTTAATTTTCATGCATAGAAGTATGCATAAAGGAAAATTTTTATATCAAAAGTGTTACTTTTATCATTTTTATTTCATACATAAAAGTATGCATAAAAGAAAATTTTTATATCAAAAGTGTTACTTTTATCATTTTTAATTTTCATGCATAGAAGTATGCATAAAGGAAAATTTTTATATCAAAAGTGTTACTTTTATCATTTTTAATTTTCATGCATAGAAGTAGGCATAAAGGAAAAATTTTTATATCAAAAGTGTTACTTTTATCATATTGGATTTCATGCATATAGGTATGCATAAAAGATATTCTTTTTATACTAAAAGTATGATTTTCCTCATAAATGGATTTTATGCTTAACTTAGATGCATAAGAGAAATTCTTTTATTCTAAAAGTATAATTCCCTACCAAATTGAAATCATGCATAAGAAGATGCATAAAAGATTGATTTTAATTTCGAAAGTGTTAGTCTCCTTAAATGGAATTTATGTATAAATAAATGTGTAGAGAAATCTTATATCAAATAAAAGAATTCTCTTTTAAAAAAAAAAAAGATATGAAATGTGATAAGATGTGATAAGAGGTGTATGAGATGTGATAAGAATTGATAAGATGCGTATGGAAAGTGATAGGATGTGATAAGAGGTGTGATAAGAGGTGATAAGATGCTTATGAAATAAGTTAGGATGTGATAAGATGAATTAAGATGTGTATGGGGGGGATGAGGTAAGAAGTGTATGTGATAGGATAAGATGTATATGAGTTGTGATAGGGCGAGAATGGATGTGATGTAAAAGATTAGATGTGAAAGTATATGGGGTTATATAAATGGGAATGTGAAAATGGATGTATGTATGTGGATGTGTGGATATGGAGATGGGAGTGTGGATGTATGAACATGAAAATGGATATATGCATGAAGATGTATATGCATAGATGTAAATGTGGATGTAGATGTGGATGTATGGATGTGAATGGATGTGGATGTATAGATGTGAATGGAAATGTGGATGTGGATGTATGTGAATGTGGATGTAGATGTGGATGTATAGATGTGAATGTGGAATGTGGATGTGGATGTATGTATGTATGTAGATGTAGATGTGGATGTATAGATGTGAATGGGAATGGGGATGTGGATGTATGTGAATGTGAATGTAGATGTGGATGTATGTGAATGTGAATGTAGATGTGAATGTGGAATGTGGATGTATAGATGTGGATGTATGGGAATGTGGATGTGGATGTATGTGAATGTGAATGTAGATGTGGATGTATAGATGTGAATGTGGAATGTGGATGTGGATGTGGATGTATGTATGTATGTGGATGTAGATGTGGATGTATGGATGTGTATGTATGAATGTGGATATGGGATGTGGATGTATAAATGAGGATGTGAAAATGGAGATAAGCATGTAGATGTGGATGTATGGATGTGAATGTGGATGTGGATGTGGATGTATGGATGTGGATATGGATGTGAATATATATGTGATGTGAAGGAATCTGAAGTGAAGAGATGGAAAAGGAGGTGATTGGATGAGTACACATATACATGGAATGTGGAATAAGTAATGTGGATTAATGAGGGATAATGTGGAAAAATGAGAGTTAATATAGAAACTGTATTTGTAAACTGTTTGTAAATGCTGTTTGTAAATGGCTGTATTATGTCAAGAATGCTGGGGAAGCATTTTGACCGTCTTGTGATTAAGGTCGTGGAGACCTAACTGATAAAGTTGCAACTGCTGACGGAGAGTCAATGGAGGACGTCTCGCGTAGCAAGGTCGACCGAGGTCTTGACCAGCCTCGGTTCGATTAAAATGGTGAGCTTCCGGTACGGTGGATGAGGGACCAAGGAAGCGGCCTATGAGTGAAGCGCTAGGTCACCTGCGAAGGATCCTAGAGGGTGCTGACCATACGGTGCTCGGGCTCTGGGTCGCCTAGGATACCCACGCGTGCGTCGAGGAAGATATTGGAACAAGGAGTAAGAGTTGTTTTGTGAAACCGGGCATGGATCTGGTTGACTGACCTTGCTGGTCCTCAAAACGGATGAGTCCATGGCTCTTTTATATGGATCCGTTGGTTGATCTTGCTGATCTTCAACGAGAGTCCATCTTGATAAGTGATTATATTGCCGAGTATTATGGGCTAGGAACTATGGAAATGGCCTCTGTGTGGACAGGTGGTGAGCGTTCTAGTTGCCAATGATGCCATAGATACTCTGATGAAGGAATGATGGGAAATTATGAATCAACTGGATAAATTGGGAGATTGTGATCAGTGGTACTATGGTTTCATTAAAGGATTGTTTTAAAGTTAGCTGATGCTAAGAAAAAGGCAATTTTCATATTGGGTGTGTAAGTGGTGTGGCTAGTTTTATGTTTGCATGAAATTCCGGCTAGGGGGCCTTGGAACTCTTTTCCTTGGTACCCGGGACAAAACCTAACCAAATTCCAAATTGGATCCCATCACTACAGTGGTTGGGCGGTTGGCTAACCCATGGGATCGGATGGGGCTAGGCTGAACTGATGGATCCATAAATCGAGACTCAACTTTGTTTTTACGATAGATAAAGTAAATCCCGGATAGAAATTGTTCTATGGATAGGAATCAACGGCTGTGCCTCTTGATGGGGAAAAAAGCATTGATCCCAATGATTCAAGTGCAAGTTTCTACCTTGATTTGACCAAGTACCGTTAAAGGTGCAGTCAGATCAGTTGATCCGTAATGATCTTGACTACGTTAGAGTAAAGAGTTATCCTGGTGGAATCGCCCATGCTTTCCGAGTAAAGGAAGTTTTTCCAGTTTCGGTTTTGGACAAACCGATGGAATAGTCTCTTGTCCGGATATCCATGGGCGAGGCCCCGAGTGTGAGACCCCTACCTACGCATGATGTGCTACTTCCGCTGCTAGTACCCCGAATCCGTTGATCGGTGGGGAACAGGGAGATGTGGATATGGATGTGAATATATATGTGATGTGAAGGAATCTGAAGTGAAGAGATGGAAAAGGAGGTGATTGGATGAGTACACATATACATGGAATGTGGAATAAGTAATGTGGATTAATGAGGGATAATGTGGAAAAATGAGAGTTAATATAGAAACTGTATTTGTAAACTGTTTGTAAATGCTGTTTGTAAATGGCTGTATTATGTCAAGAATGCTGGGGAAGCATTTTGACCGTCTTGTGATTAAGGTCGTGGAGACCTAACTGATAAAGTTGCAACTGCTGACGGAGAGTCAATGGAGGACGTCTCGCGTAGCAAGGTCGACCGAGGTCTTGACCAGCCTCGGTTCGATTAAAATGGTGAGCTTCCGGTACGGTGGATGAGGGACCAAGGAAGCGGCCTATGAGTGAAGCGCTAGGTCACCTGCGAAGGATCCTAGAGGGTGCTGACCATACGGTGCTCGGGCTCTGGGTCGCCTAGGATACCCACGCGTGCGTCGAGGAAGATATTGGAACAAGGAGTAAGAGTTGTTTTGTGAAACCGGGCATGGATCTGGTTGACTGACCTTGCTGGTCCTCAAAACGGATGAGTCCATGGCTCTTTTATATGGATCTGTTGGTTGATCTTGCTGATCTTCAACGAGAGTCCATCTTGATAAGTGATTATATTGCCGAGTATTATGGGCTAGGAACTATGGAAACGGCCTCTGTGTGGACAGGTGGTGAGCGTTCTAGTTGCCAATGATGCCATAGATACTCTGATGAAGGAATGATGGGAAATTATGAATCAACTGGATAAATTGGGAGATTGTGATCAGTGGTACTATGGTTTCATTAAAGGATTGTTTTAAAGTTAGCTGATGCTAAGAAAAAGGCAATTTTCATATTGGGTGTGTAAGTGGTGTGGCTAGTTTTATGTTTGCATGAAATTCCGGCTAGGGGGCCTTGGAACTCTTTTCCTTGGTACCCGGGACAAAACCTAACCAAATTCCAAATTGGATCCCATCACTACAGTGGTTGGGCGGTTGGCTAACCCATGGGATCGGATGGGGCTAGGCTGAACTGATGGATCCATAAATCGAGACTCAACTTTGTTTTTACGATAGATAAAGTAAATCCCGGATAGAAATTGTTCTATGGATAGGAATCAACGGCTGTGCCTCTTGATGGGGAAAAAAGCGTTGATCCCAATGATTCAAGTGCAAGTTTCTACCTTGATTTGACCAAGTACCGTTAAAGGTGCAGTCAGATCAGTTGATCCGTAATGATCTTGACTACGTTAGAGTAAAGAGTTATCCTGGTGGAATCGCCCATGCTTTCCGAGTAAAGGAAGTTTTTCCAGTTTCGATTTTGGACAAACCGACGGATTAGTCTCTTGTCCGGATATCCGTGGGCGAGGCCCCGAGTGTGAGACCCCTACCCACGCATGATGTGCTACTTCCGCTGCTAGTACCCCGAATCCATTGATCGGTGGGGAACAGGGATCTCACAATTGGTATCAGAGCATTTGGTTAATAAAGATCAACTGAGAAGACAAATATATCAAAAATTTATCAAGAAACACAAAAAGGTTATAATTGTGTGATATAATTCATACAATTTGATATTCAAACTGAAACTCGTAATTTTGGTAATTGGGTCTTCAGATGGAAGTACCGCAATTATATAGAAACCCTGACTTGCTTGAGGCCTAGACATGATAGTATTTACCTTATAATTCCAAGGGCCGTGACTACCCGTATATACCGAGGGTATACTGCAGCTCTTTACTGACAGTATATACGAGTAAATCTAAGACTTGAAATTATAAGCATTAATGCTATCTAGATGATGATTTCGAATGTGATTGATATGATTTTTAATTCTGTTTGAGAATGAATGAATTGATTTGGATTCTGATTGAAAATGCTGATTGAAAAATGTTGATTTTTAAAAATTAGTTGAAATATAATGAAACCACAATGAGGGGGAATGGGACGAGTCCCTGTGATGATATTCATAACTAGAATGATGATAACGAATTCAGCAAATCACTATGAGATTAGTGGATTGTGCTGTCAGATTGCTACTGTTAATACTTGACCGGTAGATCAAGTTAAGGGATGTCAAATTGAGAACTTGCTTGACTGAAATTTTCATGGGGAGGAATGTTCCGAAGGAAACTTTTGGGTCTAATGGACCATTATCATGTTAAAGATATGAATGACATGATCTGAATGAATTGTTCTTTAATGATGAGTTCTATATAAGGGATATTTATCCCAGTGTTCTGTTGGGTTGACCAGAATATAAGGAATCCCAGAATAAAATTGGATCTTAAGAAAAAGAGCTGTCCTCTACCTTGCGAGATGAGGACATCTCGCACTTTTTAAGTGGGGTAGAATGTAAGATTCCTCCCCAGCCTTCGAGGTATACAGGAGTAAGAATCTCCCTTTCTGATCTTAGAATTATTCACTCTCTAAAATAAAAGAAAGTTTCTGTTAAAAAAAAGGAAGACCCTTTTCCTAGAATGCTTCTCAGGAGTCCCACCTGTTTTAAGGATTTAGAACAATGAGTTCAGAAGTGAGAATCGGTGTTTTGGATACCAAGGTTTTGGCTTTCATTCGAGTACGACCCAAAAGAAGTTCTTTATCTCTTGGGAAGTATAAGAAGTTATCCCCCAGATATTGTGACCCTTATATCTGAATTCAATGAAAGTAGGTGACTTAGCCTACAAGCTTCTTTTATCTCCTCATCTCAAAATTCTTAATGCCTTCTATAGAAAAATGTGTCAAACTCAAATCATGGAAAGACGGTAAAACTTCAGTGGCAAGTTACCGTTGGCTTCTAGGTTACGCTAGCTCCTTCCTTTATATAAGTCGTAACTTTTACTTGTCGCTCACAGTAATCTTACTCCCATCAATCTCCTTTCTTTCTTAATCTCCTTCATGGCTTGGCAACAAGAACTAGTTTTATCCATGATGATTTCTCACCTTCAAGACGCAAGAGAGTCTGTGAAAAAAAGATTTTATAGAGCAGTATGAGCGCTCACTTTTCCCTCACTTGGGAACTTCTGTAGCGCAGACAAAATGGCGGACCTATCAAGACATAACTAGGGTAACACCCTGGGGTCAGCAGCACTTTCGTAACAATGTCCGCTTGGCCATGGTTATTGAAGCTTTGGGTTTGGGTCCCCGATACTACTGCGTCATGAGATCAAGGCATCCTGGGTTTTTTGAGCGGGTCTTCTTACTGGCGTGTTTTCTTCCTCATGAGAAGATATGCCTTTACCCCGTTTTTGGCTTGCCTCTCAGAGGTCCTTTTCTTAGAACACCTCATACCACTGAGATAGGCGCAGCAATAACCCACAGAATCATTCCCATAGATGAGTTACCTTATACTTGTGCAGCTTGTGAGGACTGCTTTTGTGACCATATGATGGACGGGCTTATGGAAGTGTAAAGAGTTCCTCTATCTTTACTGTATAAGTTCCGAGAATGAATAAAGTTTAAATCTTGTTCGTATTTTGAATCTTGCTCTCTTTAAGACTTATCTTGGTGGTTAATCTTGATTAAAATTTTTCTCTAAGTCTCATATTCGTGCATCTTGCGAAATTATCCCAGTTTGCGAGATGAGGACATCTCGCATTTTTTTAAGTGGGGTAGAATGTAAGATTCCTCCCCCACCCCCTTTTTGATGTCTAGTATCTTTCCCTGTAATCAATCCCTCTTCAGAAATATAAAGACCTTGTTTCTATCTGTTTTAGCCTAGAGAGAGAAAAATATTCTAGAGAGAGAATATTCAGATTTTGAATATTTTTGGATAGAAAAATATCTCTTCTAATTCAGATGAGTTCCCCTGAAACAGAAATTCAAAAAGAATTTTCCAATGTGCAATTGGAATTAATTGAAAATAGCTATAAAGAACCTTAGCCTAAGGGTCTAGATTTTCAGAAATCTTTAGACTATGGTCCAATTAAGGTTCCTATGGACCAATAGCATCAATCCATGTGTAGGGAGGAGATAAATCCAACTTGTAAAAAGAAAATACCCAAAAATGAGTAAATGCTCACATGAGGTGAAGAGTTGAAAATGTACAAGGTTTATTAGTAAAAAAACTATGAGCAATATTAAAAGTATGACATATGTAAGGAAGAGGAGTTCTTTAAAGGAGGTGCATATTTCACATAAGATGAAGAGTTGAAAATGTACAAGGTTTATTAGTAAAAAATTATGAGCAATATTAAAAGTATGACATATGTAAGGAAGAGGAGTTCTTTAAAGGAGGTGCATATTTCACATAAGATGAAGAGTTGAAAATGTACAAGGTTTATTAATAAAAAATTATGAGCAATATTAAAAGTATGACATATGTAAGGAAGGGGAGTTCTTTAAAGGAGGTGCATATTTCACATAAGATGAAGAGTTGAAAATGTACAAGGTTTATTAGTAAAAAACTATGAGCAATATTAAAAATATGACATATGTAAGGAAGGGGAGTTCTTTAAAGGAGGTGCATATTTCACATGCTTGAATGAGTTTTAAACTCATAAAAATTGAGATATTTCATCTCTCCTCTCTCCTCATTCAAGTCTAGTTCCAAAAAGTTAGCTTAACTGACCTAAAAATGGTCAAATATTGACCAAACTGATTTAGAAAATTCTAGAATCAGTTTGTTTGGTTAGGAGCTCAATTTTTCCTATAAATAGAAGCCTCACCCTTGTTGAAAAATATATAGTGTTTATGCATCGTTACTCTACTCCACCTAAGCCAAGAACTGTGAATTCATTTAATAATTCACTAGTTTTTGGAGCTTCCCTCTTTCTTCAATCCCCATTAGTGGCTCCATCAACATACTTAACCAATTGATTGGTTGGGGGCCTCTACCGTGAACAAAGAATCAAGCAAGTTGTAAGGTAATTAGTGAATATTCATCTTTCTATAATTTCTCAATGTTTCTCTCTTCTCAACCCCTCTCAAGCTTGAGAAGTTTAATTGGTATGGTTTTTTTTAAATGCTATTGAAGTTTGAATAGTAGTGAAGAGTTACATAATTTAATAAATGCTATTGAAGTTAATTTTCATTTATGTTTAAATTCTAATGATTCTTATGTAAATTCTCTCTCTCACTCAAGAAATGGTCATACTCATGACCCATTCTCAATACAAATCAAGCTTTTCATAAAGCTTTTCCTTAACCCAAGATAAAGCTATGCTTGAGGCCAAATTAATGGCTTTTTCTTATGCTTTTAGTTTATGTATATTGATGATTCAATCCATTATGGATTAAGGATCCAATTAGAGAATCATTTTAATTATTTCCTTAATGATAAGCTTTATCCCTTAGAAAAATTGAGATTTATCAGTCATAGCAACGGAGCTATGGCAAAATTTTTATAAAAATTATGCATAAAAAAAAATTCATTCAAAGCATAAAAAGAGGACTTCCTACCATATTCTAGGAATCATCATCCTAGATTAATTGAAAGAATTTCATTATAATCATGGAGAAATTGAATTTTAATATTATGCATAAAGGATAAATTTTTATATCAAAAGTGTTATTTTTACCATTTTTATTTTCATGCATAGAAGTATGCATAATGGATAAATTTTTATATCAAAAGTGTTACTTTTATCATTTTTACTTTCATGCATAGAAGTATGCATAAAGGATAAATTTTTATATCAAAAGTGTTATTTTTACCATTTTTATTTTCATGCATAGAAGTATGCATAATGGATAAATTTTTATATCAAAAGTGTTACTTTTATCATTTTTATTTCATACATAAAAGTATGCATAAAAGAAAATTTTTATATCAAAAGTGTTACTTTTATCATTTTTAATTTTCATGCATAGAAGTATGCATAAAGGAAAATTTTTATATCAAAAGTGTTACTTTTATCATTTTTATTTCATACATAAAAGTATGCATAAAAGAAAATTTTTATATCAAAAGTGTTACTTTTATCATTTTTAATTTTCATGCATAGAAGTATGCATAAAGGAAAATTTTTATATCAAAAGTGTTACTTTTATCATTTTTAATTTTCATGCATAGAAGTAGGCATAAAGGAAAAATTTTTATATCAAAAGTGTTACTTTTATCATATTGGATTTCATGCATATAGGTATGCATAAAAGATATTCTTTTTATACTAAAAGTATGATTTTCCTCATAAATGGATTTTATGCTTAACTTAGATGCATAAGAGAAATTCTTTTATTCTAAAAGTATAATTCCCCACCAAATTGAAATCATGCATAAGAAGATGCATAAAAGATTGATTTTAATTTCGAAAGTGTTAGTCTCCTTAAATGGAATTTATGTATAAATAAATGTGTAGAGAAATCTTATATCAAATAAAAGAATTCTCTTTTAAAAAAAAAAAAAAAGATATGAAATGTGATAAGATGTGATAAGAGGTGTATGAGATGTGATAAGAATTGATAAGATGCGTATGGAAAGTGATAGGATGTGATAAGAGGTGTGATAAGAGGTGATAAGATGCTTATGAAATAAGTTAGGATGTGATAAGATGAATTAAGATGTGTATGGGGGGGATGAGGTAAGAAGTGTATGTGATAGGATAAGATGTATATGAGTTGTGATAGGGCGAGAATGGATGTGATGTAAAAGATTAGATGTGAAAGTATATGGGGTTATATAAATGGGAATGTGAAAATGGATGTATGTATGTGGATGTGTGGATATGGAGATGGGAGTGTGGATGTATGAACATGAAAATGGATATATGCATGAAGATGTATATGCATAGATGTAAATGTGGATGTAGATGTGGATGTATGGATGTGAATGGATGTGGATGTATAGATGTGAATGGAAATGTGGATGTGGATGTATGTGAATGTGGATGTAGATGTGGATGTATAGATGTGAATGTGGAATGTGGATGTGGATGTATGTATGTATGTAGATGTAGATGTGGATGTATAGATGTGAATGGGAATGGGGATGTGGATGTATGTGAATGTGAATGTAGATGTGGATGTATGTGAATGTGAATGTAGATGTGAATGTGGAATGTGGATGTATAGATGTGGATGTATGGGAATGTGGATGTGGATGTATGTGAATGTGAATGTAGATGTGGATGTATAGATGTGAATGTGGAATGTGGATGTGGATGTATGTATGTATGTGGATGTAGATGTGGATGTATGGATGTGTATGTATGAATGTGGATATGGGATGTGGATGTATAAATGAGGATGTGAAAATGGAGATAAGCATGTAGATGTGGATGTATGGATGTGAATGTGGATGTGGATGTGGATGTATGGATGTGGATATGGATGTGAATATATATGTGATGTGAAGGAATCTGAAGTGAAGAGATGGAAAAGGAGGTGATTGGATGAGTACACATATACATGGAATGTGGAATAAGTAATGTGGATTAATGAGGGATAATGTGGAAAAATGAGAGTTAATATAGAAACTGTATTTGTAAACTGTTTGTAAATGCTGTTTGTAAATGGCTGTATTATGTCAAGAATGCTGGGGAAGCATTTTGACCGTCTTGTGATTAAGGTCGTGGAGACCTAACTGATAAAGTTGCAACTGCTGACGGAGAGTCAATGGAGGACGTCTCGCATAGCAAGGTCGACCGAGGTCTTGACCAGCCTCGGTTCGATTAAAATGGTGAGCTTCTGGTACGGTGGATGAGGGACCAAGGAAGCGGCCTATGAGTGAAGCGCTAGGTCACCTGCGAAGGATCCTAGAGGGTGCTGACCATACGGTGCTCGGGCTCTGGGTCGCCTAGGATACCCACGCGTGCGTCGAGGAAGATATTGGAACAAGGAGTAAGAGTTGTTTTGTGAAACCGGGCATGGATCTGGTTGACTGACCTTGCTGGTCCTCAAAACGGATGAGTCCATGGCTCTTTTATATGGATCTGTTGGTTGATCTTGCTGATCTTCAATGAGAGTCCATCTTGATAAGTGATTATATTGCCGAGTATTATGGGCTAGGAACTATGGAAACGGCCTCTGTGTGGACAGGTGGTGAGCGTTCTAGTTGCCAATGATGCCATAGATACTCTGATGAAGGAATGATGGGAAATTATGAATCAACTGGATAAATTGGGAGATTGTGATCAGTGGTACTATGGTTTCATTAAAGGATTGTTTTAAAGTTAGCTGATGCTAAGAAAAAGGCAATTTTCATATTGGGTGTGTAAGTGGTGTGGCTAGTTTTATGTTTGCATGAAATTCCGGCTAGGGGGCCTTGGAACTCTTTTCCTTGGTACCCGGGACAAAACCTAACCAAATTCCAAATTGGATCCCATCACTACAGTGGTTGGGCGGTTGGCTAACCCATGGGATCGGATGGGGCTAGGCTGAACTGATGGATCCATAAATCGAGACTCAACTTTGTTTTTACGATAGATAAAGTAAATCCTGGATAGAAATTGTTCTATGGATAGGAATCAACGGCTGTGCCTCTTGATGGGGAAAAAAGCGTTGATCCCAATGATTCAAGTGCAAGTTTCTACCTTGATTTGACCAAGTACCGTTAAAGGTGCAGTCAGATCAGTTGATCCGTAATGATCTTGACTACGTTAGAGTAAAGAGTTATCCTGGTGGAATCGCCCATGCTTTCCGAGTAAAGGAAGTTTTTCCAGTTTCGGTTTTGGACAAACCGACGGATTAGTCTCTTGTCCGGATATCCGTGGGCGAGGCCCCGAGTGTGAGACCCCTACCCACGCATGATGTGCTACTTCCGCTGCTAGTACCCCGAATCCGTTGATCGGTGGGGAACAGGGATCTCACAGCAATGGAGGTCTTATAGGAAAGCATCATGCCCGGTGTCAAGTTGCGTGGAGGTCGCATAATTGTGTTTAGCAAGACCACTAGGCACACAAGTGACTGTAGCTCTCATGCCAGTGTCTCTCGACGGCAGTAAGATCTTCCATATGCCATGAATGTTGTAAAAAATTACTATTAGACTCGGTTTGCACTCCTTCAGTGTCACTGGTATACCTAGAGCACATGTGCTGCCTCTGGGGAAGCTCTTTATGAGCATTTAGACTGTCTCTTGCTCAAGCATTTGCATGTACTTGAGTTTTGTTCACTATAGGGGTGATGCTTGATTGTGTTGGTTGTCTGACCTCTAATGGTGTGGCAGTAAAATAAGAAAATCCATGGTCTTCAAGCCTATTCCAATCTTCTTTGTAATATAAAGCCCAACTCATATGTGCTTTGTGTAGTCTCCATTCTTCTTGTTATTGCACAAGTGCTATGTTATAGACAGCTTAAGTAGGAACTTTGTTTTTAGCTTGTAAATAATAAACCAATTCTATATCACATCATTTGCATCCTACACTTGTTCTATACTTGTTGATTATTGCATCTACAACTTGTACTTTGTTTATTGTAGATTTTGTTGTTATGTCTTCAAGTACATCATCTAAGATATCAACACAGCATAAGTGGATAAACTTAAGCAATCTCCAAGAGAGATCCATTTTCCAAGTGTTTGCCCTCTTTCAATGAGAGTTTAGGCAAAGCTCAATGATGAAAAGGCTCACGTATTATGCTGTTGTAGAACTCAATCTTGATTTTAGTGTCACGCTTATCACTAATCATTCTTGTTGCAAAAGAACTTCCCAATTAATAAGTATTGTATATAGATTAGGATAACCCTCTGGTGTATGGGGAACACTGGCTCACACCAGTGGGCTAGGTCTCTATTATGTGTATTTGTATCAAATACACATAATTTTGCACCATTTTTGTATTAAACTACAAGTTGCACTCAATCTTTACTGAAACTGCACTTGCTTTATTAACATAGTACTTTTGTGGCCTATTTTCTTGGATTTTCACAAAAGTAACACTAATATTTGAAAATTAGTATCAATCCACTTGATTAGATTGTAAACAATATAATTTGAGGATAGTATTCACATATCACTATAGTTTAATCTTGGCACTGCAACTGTTTTTGTTATTTCATATTTTTCTTGATATTTCAATTGTTTCTTGCAAGAGTTCAACGAGAAGTACTGCAACAAACAACAAAAAATGCAAGGAATGTGTAGAACTTGGCAATATCACTCACAACTATGAATCTTTTCTTCAATCTCGCTATCTTATATTCTGCGCTGATTCTTGAAACAAATCTTCAATGCCCTTCACTTTCACTTGAAACTTCACAACAATGCATTCTACCAACCATATTCTGTAAACTTTCTTAAAACAGCATCAAGATTCTGCACACTTTCTTGAAACTGCACCAAGATTCTGCACACTTTCTTGAAACTACATCAAGATTCTGCACACTTTCTTGAAATTGCATTAAGATTCCGTACATCGACCTTCTTCTCGCAGTATTCCTTTAAGAACTCAAATATTTGGCAATCTAGGATTTTAGTCTTGAAGAAATAAGGGCTCTGATGATAATCTTTGAAAAAGTATGCTCCCTAAGCAAGATAATGTAAGAAATCACTCAAAAATGGTTGTTGAAACTTCTCTAAGCCTAATTTCAAAAATCAAGAAAATTTTCAAGAAATCAAGGGTAAGAAGATCAAGGAATTCAAGAAATCAAGTAGTAAAGTGAATTAGGGTTTTGAAAACAATGATTAATTCAAATTTAAAAAGGATTAACATAAATTACATTATTAATCTTCTCAAATCAAGAAATTAGCAAAATCTGAAAACTGTGTAAACATCAATTCTATAAATGATTAACACTAATCATGATCAAGAAAATGCATTTTGAAAAACTAGATTAATAACAACCTGAAAATGATTATCAGTAATCATGATCTACCCAATCTCCCCTTTAATCTACACCCATGGGTTAAAAAGATTGGATCCCCTGTAGGCAAAACCCTTGGACTTAGACCCAAGAATGACTATAATCTAGCATGGCATCCCCAAATTCTTGTTGAAGTTGACCTGGACAAACCTCTAATTGAAGAAATTAAAATTAACTGTGAAAAATACACCCTTCACTAGAAGGTCCTCTATAAACACCTTCCCAATGCATGCTTCCACTGTGGTGGGCAGGGACATGTTATTAGGAACTACCCTATCAAGAACCCAAATCCAAGAGCTCCTAGTGCCCCTTCCTCGCTGCAACCCATTGACAGCAACCAAGGCCTTCGACCAACCTGGCACTAACCACATAAACCAAGAGCAGAACTGCTCTTAGCTCTCATTGGGGCTCTGTCTTCGGTTAGAAGCCCGCTATAGTGAAGCAACCCAAAAAGCAATCACATTTAACCATTGATGAAAGGGACAATACATGGAAGCCGGGGAGCCGATCGAAGCCGCAATTGTAGTCTAATGAGGAGCCAACAAAGCGCGATATTTACATAGCTGCTAAGGCAGGCCTAAGGGCCTTGGAACAAGGATCCATTCTGAGCAGTCAATCGACGGCCAAGGCGGCGGTCCAAGGCCTTTCCTCAATAGGCATGTTCTTTAATTGCTCTAGCGCTAATTTGAAGGAACCCTCCCTCCATCTGGGCTATAGCCTTCACGGCACCGAATCCGCTCTCTATATGTTTTCGAAATGATCCATAGTACTGTTGCGGTGCCCCTCTGTTAAGGCCATAAACTTGCTCTTCCGTCGAGTGTCCTAAAGGACCCCTTTGAGCGTGGAGCGTTTTCTCGAGAGAACGGAAGATTTGGCCGTTTCCCCGAAAATTTCGTATATAGAAAGAATGTCACTAAGTCTTCTTTTTAATGTCACTTTTCTACTACGCTTTGAAAGTGACATTAAAAAGCTGGTCTGCTGTTTCTAGGAAGGCTTTCAGTACCAAACCTATGGCAGTGCACCGGAAAACCTATGGTAGGGGTAGTGCGGTTGGAAGGTAGAGCCCCAGAAAAGGTCCGCGTCCCCAAACCAGTGGCAGTGTTACGGGTATCTTGTTTGTAGCTGGGAAGGGAGAGCGCCTTGTTGGTCCCCAAACAAGCAGTGCTGGTGGGCGAGATCATATTGTCGGTCCCCAAACCAAAGGCACTGCTACATCTGTCCCTAACATTCGAGCGTAGCAAAGCGTAGCGAGTGCGGTAGAGAGAAAACTTCCATCCCCAAAGCCAGGCTACCTCCTTTAGGTTCCATGACACCTTGAGAAGCGCTACGTGCTAAGAGATCCACAGATTTGGCCTAAAAAGAGAAAATTCTGATTTCTTTACATCTATATACAAAAATTCATTCCATTCATAAAACGTTCTGAAGGTTGCGAAAGCGCTACGCGCTTTCGTAAGATTTCAGCATTTTTGGAAAATCTTTCCGGCTAAACCTGAACAAAGAGAAGGGAAGAAGGGGGCATTGGAAGAGGTCTCGCCCACTCCATGTCGTTCTCCACTTGTGAAAAAGCATCGGTATATCGGCCAAGAACCACTAATAGCAATAAGAACGCATATTTCATTGACACACAACAAGGAGTATTAATGAAAGAAGTGCATTAACAAGAAGCGCATTATCGCATTAATGTAGGCCAAGCCTGCAGTACGCGATCGCTTCGGCTCCGAAAGGGTGTGGTTAGAGGTCTACCTTGTGGGCTAGATCGGGTTGTCATGGACCCTAGATTCTGCCCTTTGTGCTCCAGCCCCCATTCGAGAGCACAGCGCTTTGCCTTGGTGATGGACACTCCGCAACTGTTGTAGAAAGTGCTCGGGACACGATAAGATGGACGGTATAACCCATTTCTATTCCCATGGTATTGATCGCACGAGAGGAATGTTTAGCTTCTTGAAATGGGCTCTGATACATCGTCTTGGACCCTCAACTCGGGTTTAGGGTTTAGGGCTTAGGGCTTAGGGTTTAAAATTTTAGTTTAAAAACAAGGGCAAGGCGAGCGGCCCAAGAGGGGGGTGAGCGAGAGAAGAAGAAGAGACAAGCCTTGAAGCAAACACTTTTAAACTTGCAAACTAGTTTCATGCATTAGAGGCACTCATCAGTGCAATGAAAAATGAGAATACAAGGCTTTCCTTGAATAGGAGGAGGAGGGGGGGTCCTCAAAAAGAGGGAGAGGTGCATGGAAAAGGGGGAAGATTGCCTCAAAATGAGGAAAAAAGGCCTCAAAATGAGGGGAAAAGGTCTCAAAATGAGGGGAGATGGGGGGTTGCTAAAATAGGAAAGTCAACAATCCCAAAAGAAGCAAGATTGCTAAAAAAAGAAACATTGCCAATATAGAGAAGTCAACATTACCAAAACAAGCAAGGTGGCAAGGAGGTATACCGTGCCAAAACAGGGAGGCAGGATTTTTTACAAGGGGTGAGGAGAGGTATGGGAGGGGTGTTGGAGAGGTATGGGAGGGGTGTTGGTGAGGTTGAGAAGAAGAACGAAGATGAGGATATGGACGACCAATTTTGGCACGCACAAGGAAGTTTTTGAGCTTCTTCCCATTGCGCTAGCATATCATCGAAAGAGGGAGTCGGGCCATCCTGAGATCTTTCTTGAAGCAGGAGCGGAGTTTAGGGTTTAGGGTAGCCCCGAAGTTTAAGGCCCTTGTCGCGGGGAAAAAGGGGATCTTAAGAACAACGGGGGTCCCATGGCCCACCGAGCGACAAGAGGGTTTGAGAAGAAGCTTGCGGCGGGAGTAAGACACATTTTTTAAGCACGCCTTTAGGAAGGCGGGAGGGTAGCCGCGCGAGTGCAAAGGCGGGAGTAGAAGCATTGTCGGAGGCGAAGGTAGCTTGCGAGGGAGCTCTCACACGGATGATGTAATGGCGGAGCTGCCCAATGACGAAGGAGGTTTTTTGATGGAGAGGATGGAAGGAATGCCACGGGCGATAGTTGTAGTTGTTGAGAGGCTTTTGATGGCATTGAGAGTCGAGAATGCCATAATCCGAGAAGAGATCTCCTTTGAAGAACTCGATGTCGAGGATGGTTACCTTGGAGTGGGAGAAGGAGGCATCGATCTTGATATAGCGCTTGAGGGGATGGCCATAAGAATCAAGAAAGGCGCAGAGAGAGGGGAGATCCCCTATCCATACTCTAAAGGCATCGTCGATGTATCTGCGATAGAAGGCGAGGGAGGGTGAGCGGAAGAGGGGATTTGAGTCCTCGAGATGACTCAAGAAGAGGCAAGCATAAACCACCGCGAAGTTACTACGCATGGCGGTTCCCTTGGTTTGAAGCCAAAAGGAATTGTTGAACTCTAGGAAGTTATTGTGTAGCACAAGCTCCGAGAGAGACAAACAATGATGGAGACCATGGGGGGGGGAAAGTGAGGGAGGATGGAGGATTTGAGGGCTAGCAGGCCCTTGACGATGGGGATGTTGGGATAGAGAGAGATGATGTCAAAGGTGAAGAGAAGGCAATGAGCAGGAAAGGGGGTGGTGGAGAGGAGGTTGATGAGGGTGAGATAATCAGGGAGATGGAAGCGATGGGAGAGGAGGATGGGGAGGAGTTTGTGGTGAAGCCACTTCGAGGCCTGCTCAAAAACATAACCCGTTATATAAGAGCAAATGGGGCAGCCAACAAGAGAAGGCTTATGGACTTTCGGGATGATATAGAAGGAGAAAACCCGAAAGCCGGAGGGGGGGTGAGGGTGAGGAAGCGAAACTCCTCGAAAGAGAGAAGGGAGAGGGCAGAGAGGCATAAGGATTTCAAGCGATCGTGAAGAAGGGAGAGAGGGACCTCATGAACCGAGATGTAGGTAGAGGGGTCCTCAAGGTGGCAGAGGCATTCTTGGACATACCACGACTTGTCAAGAAGGGTAATGCCAAGGTTTTTGTCCGCGGGCTTGATGATGAGGTTGTCATTGAGGCGAGTTGAGGTTGATGATGAGGTTGTCATTGAGGCGAGTTGGATGAGAGCCTTTTGGAGATAGGAGTGAAGGCCGGAGAAGGAGAGGGAATCAAGAGATGAGGAGAGGAGGGAGAAGGCATCGAAAATGGATTTGGAAAGGGAGGGAGTGGGAGGGGGGGTGAAGGAAGGGTTGGGAATGTGGAAGGGAGAAGAGGAGGAGTTGGAGTTGAAGAGAAGACGAAGGCGGTAGGAGCGGTCAAGATTGGAGATGGCGGAGGGCGAGGAGGGAAAGGGGAGGAGAAGGAGGAGAGGGGATGAAGTGGAGGCCGAGGCTTAGAAGCTCCTTTTGGGTGAAGGAGAGAGGGAAGGAGGAGAAGTTATGAATGGAGAAGTTAGAGATCCTAGTGTCTACCGAAGGAGATGGCTGCGTAGAGTGAGGGATTGAGAAGAGGGAGCTAGAAAAGGTTTTTTTGACTTTTCCCTTTGGGGGAAGGCGGCGATTTTTGGTAAAACGCCCACCATTCCTCGGGAAAGAGCGGCGCTTTAGAGAAGAGGAGGTGGAGCCGGAGGAGGGGGCGGGGGTTGTGAGTGAGGAGGGGGGGAGAGGGGATTTGAAAAGGGGAGGAATTGATTTCAAACCCGAAGGCCCCGAGAGAGCTTCTAGACGCCAAGAGTGGATTTTGGCAAGCCACCAAGAAGAGGGAAATGGAGGAGAGGATTTCGCAAAGCTCATCAAGCCGGTCGGCAAAGGTGAGGTGAAAGGAGGAGAGCTTCTTGAGGAAGGAGCTAGAGAGGGATTTTTTGTGCAGAGAGAAGAGCGGAGGCACAATTAGCCTTATAGGCTTCGGTGAGACGAAAGAGCTCTCCATCAAGGACTCTATGGGCATCAGGGTCATTGACGGTGAGCTTGGGAGGCTTGAGCTTGAGATTGTTGGGGACGAGGCCTTCTTCTAAAATGATGCTCTCGAGCCTTGATGACATCAAGGACTCGGGCTCGAAGATGCTTGGAGTGGAGTTTTTTGAATTCGATGGTGACGGATGCGGAGAGGAGGATTTTCAGCTCGTCAGGATGAGGAAAATCTGAGAGGAGAGAGGGGGGGTTCGAAGCACGGGTGGGAGGGGCCTCGGGGAGAGGCTCTTGCGGCTCGTCGAGGCGGGTTTCCCTAGTGTCTTCGATCTCATCCTTGGAGAGATTAAGGCCGAGATCAAAGGAGGGGGCATCAAAGGAGACGCGGCGAGGTAAGGGGTGCGTGGCCAGGTTTCAGACCCCACAAATTTAGGGCATAAGGTTGTTAACACTAGTTTGGTACCAAAAAAGGACACGTAAGTGTCCTTTTTCGGACGATGCAAATAAAATGCTACTTGCGCTAGGAAAGACATATTCAAAATCCCTCTTGAGGAGTTTGAATATGTGACCTAGTGTGTCTTTAAAAAATGTAACCTTGCAATTTGGATGCTGGCATGATAAGGAATTACACCCATAAATAGGACTTGCATGAGACTGCAACTCAGGTTTGAGAAAATCGCCTTATAAGCTTACTAGAGAAAAAAATCACTAAGTCTCGTGAAAAATTCCAAGTAATTATTTCATATTTGTGTCAAAGATTTTGCCAAGTTTCACATGAAATAAAATTCAATTAAGAGTGTCTAAAATAGTAGGAAGTTGTGTGTGTTTGATACACCACTTTTTAACATCCATTTGTATCCAAACCAATACATGGTTTTAATGTGTTTGCAAGTTTTTTAAGGTGATACAATGCTTACTCTATCCATTGAGATCTTAAAGTTATATGTAAAAGCCCCTTAGTAAGCTACAAATATTAATTGTTTCAAAATGTCAAAACTGCACACAAAATTTTTTTTGGATTTAGATTCTTGAGTCATACGCATTACATTCCTTAGTAAACTTGCAACAAATTGTCTGTATAGAATAATTCCACTAAGGTACATTGTACAAACATAATTTGGGCACCTAAAACCTTTGTTCCATGGTTGTTGAGAGAGAATTTAGAAATTTTAAAAAATGTAGCACGATTGAAAAACTAAGATAGCGCTAAAGTAGCAAGATTTACTTGAGCTTGGGACCCCAAAAAATATGTATTAACTTGGTTTTGAACTATATAATCATTTGCGATTGCCAATTTGCACTAACATAACCCTAGTTTTATGGAAGTACCTTTGGAAGGCCAAAATTTTCCTCTTTTTTAGCATCTTGGTAATTATGAGATTTTTGTTATAGTTCACAAGTAGCTTAGGAACTAGGACCTAAAGGAGATTGTGTTGTTTTGAAACCCCAAGTTCTACCAATTGACTTTTACAAATATGAAAAACATGATTTATTCAAGAAGTTATAGGCATTTTATGGGATTTTTGACAAAACAGCTTTAAATTTTAATGAAAATTTCAAGTTAGAGTTTTTTGTCAAATTTCTAATATAGCTTGTGTTTTGACATCATGAAAAATCCCCTTTATTTTTTGACTTTTAACCGACCTATGGTTGAAACAAGGTGTAGAAATGTTGTTTCTAGGTTCCCCAAAAAATTCCAAAGTTTTGGTGAGAAACAGGACACTAAAGTGTCCTCAAGACACTTTAGTGTCCAATTACAAAACTAGTGTCAAAAACAGAATCAAGCTCCTCCCAAGAGCAAAAGCAGGAAGGATCCGAGAGAGAGCTGAAGCAAGAAGGATCTGAGAGAGAGTAGGAGAGGGAAGGTAGAGGGCGGAAAGAGGAGGAAAGGGGTGGGAACGAGAGGTTGCAAGATGAGCCAGGAGGATAGGAAAGGCGAAGGAAGCGGAGACATGGGCGTGAAGATTTGGAGAGAAAGGGGAGAAAGGAGGGCTGCCGACCAACGGAGGGGAGGGTAGCGAGAGCGCCGGTGGTGGCAAGGCCGGGTTGGAAAGAGGGGCATCCGCGGAGAGGTGAAGGGGGCCTTGCCAGCACACGAGGAGGAGGAGGAGGCGATGGTGATTGCCACCATCTCAGAGTCGGCGGGGGAGGCTGCTGCCAACACAGAGCCGACGGCGGCCACATGGCGGGGGTGGCATGCGCAGCTCTCAGGGCAACCCCGGCCACTGCTGCAACAGAAGGGGCGAGGGCAGGGGTGGCTGGGGCACCGGAAGCAAAGAGGGCGGTCGACCCCGGCAAAGGGGAGCCTAGGGCAGGCGGCCGCGGTGGCGAGGGGGGGAGGGGCCATGGCAGTGGTGGCAGCGGAGTGGGGACCCGTGGGGGCTGTCCCCTTCTCCGTGGCACCCCCCTTGGCTGGCTGCCCCTTCTACGGGGGGCTAGTTCTTCTTCTGCACAGCAGGGGGCTGCTTTCCGGTTGCAGCACCGCCGCGCCCCTCTCCGTCGCCACTACTGCAGCGCCCCTCGTCGATGTCATCGTCGCCGCCATCGGCTACCTCTTCTTCACCACCGCGCCACTATCTGCTGCTACCGTGGCTGCCTCCTCTTCGCTGCCTCCGCTGTCTGCCGCCGGTTGCCTCCTCTTTGCCGCCTCCGCTGTCTGCTACCGCAGTCGCCTCCTCTCCGCCGCTACCGCCCTCACTGCCGCTGTCTGCTGCCGCAGTCACCTCCTCTTCGCCGCCACCGCCGTCACTGCCGCTGTCTCCTATTGCCGTGGCCGCCCTCTCTGATGCGGCCGCTCCCCTGGCCTTGGCAGCCCCCGCCCCGGCGCCATGGCTCCCCACTCCGCCGCCATTGCCATGGCCCCGCCCCTTGCCCACTGCAGCCGCCCACCTCTGCCCCGGTTGCCCTCTTTGCTTCCAGTGCCCCGGCCGCCCTCGCCCTTCTGCTGCACCAGAGTGGCTGGGGCCACCCTCAGAGCTGCGCACGCTACCCCCGCCATGTGCCCGACTCTGTGTTGGCGACAGCCTATCCCGTCGGCTTTGAGATGGCAACAATCACCATCGCCTCCTCCTTCTCCTCCTGTGCTGGCAGGCCCCCCTTCACCTCCGGATCCCCCTCTTTCCAGCCCGACCCTACCACCCTCGGTGCTCCCACTACCCTCCCCTCCGTCGACAACCTTCCTTTCTCTCCGAATCTTCATGCCCATGTCTCCACTTCCTTCGCCTTTCCTATCCTCCCGGCGTCCTCTTGCACCCTCTCGTTCTCACCCCTTTCCTCCTCTTTCCCCCCTCTACCTTCCCTCTCTTGCTCTCTCTCGGATCCTTCCTGCTTCAGCTCTCTCGGGAGGAGGAGCTTGATTCCATTTTTAACAACCTTATGCTCCAAATTCGTGGGGTTCAAAACTTGGCCACGCACCCCTTACCTCGTCGTGTCTCCTTTGATGCCCCCTCCTTTGATCTCGGCGTTAACCTCTCCAAGGGATGAGATCGAATACGCTAGGGAAAACCGCCTCGACGAGCCACAAGAGCCTCTCCCTGAGGCCCCTCCCACCCTTGCTTCAAACCCCCCCTCTCTCGTCTCAGATTTTCCTCATTCTGAAGAGCTAAAAATCCTCCTCTCCGCATCCGTCCGCCGAATTCAAAAAACTCCACTCCAAGCATCTTCAAGCCCTTGATGTTCAATCAAGGCTCGAGAGCATCATCTCGGAAGGCCTCATCCCCAACAATCTCAAGCTGAAGCCTCCCAAGCTCACCATCAATGACCCTGATGCCCATAGAGTCCTTGATGGAGAGCTCTTTCGTCTCACTGAAGCCTATAAGGCTAATTGTGCCTCCGCTCTTCTCTCCGCTCATCTCTAGCTCCTTCCTCGAGAAGCTCTCCTCCTTTCACCTCACCTTTGCCGACCGGCTTGATGAGCTTTGCATTATCCTCTCCTTTCACCTCACCTTTCTTTGCAACCGGTTTAGGGTTTAGGGTTTTTAGGGTTTAGGGTTTTAGGGTCTAAGGTTTAGGGTTTTTAGGGTTTAGGATTTTAGGGTTCAAGGTTTTTAGGGTTTAGGGTTTTAGGGTCTAGGGTGTGGGGTCTACGGTTTACGGTTTACGATTTACGGTCTAAGGTCTAGGATTTAGGGTTTAGGGTTTTTTTTAAGGGTTTAGGGTTTAGGGTTTACGATTTACGATCTAAGGTCTAGGATTTAGGGTTTAGGGTTTCTTTTTTAGGGTTTAGGGATTTTATGATTTTTTAAGGGTTTTTGTTAGGGTTTAGGGTTTTAGGGGTTTATGATTTAGGGTTTATGATTTAGGGTTTAGGGTTTAGCGTTTAGGGTTTAGAGTTTAGGGTTTAGGGTTTAGGGTTTAGGGTTTAGGGTTTAGGGTTTAAAGGATTAAAAACATTAAGTTTAAAAACATGAAGAAGGCCTCATCCCCTCTGCCCCGGCGCGGCCGCCCTCTCTATGCCTTCCGCCTACCCCGGGCCTACTGCCGCCGCCCCCGCCTCTCCCCTCTCTTCCTGGGCCTTGGCCACGGCCCTTATCTCCACCGCCATGGCCCCCCTACGGCCACCCTCTCTCTCAACCTCCTCCGCGCGGCTGCCCCCTCCTTTGCAGCCATCGCCCGCCTGGCGTTCATGCCCCAGTGCCCTTGGCCGCCCCCTCCTCTGTGGCCCGGCGCTCCCCTCCCCTCCCTTCTCCTATGCGACCGCCTCCTTCTCCCTCCTCTCCGCGCCCGGCGTGCCGCCACCGCTCCCTCTTCCCCCGCGGGCTGCCCCCTCTGCGCTCGCCGCCCCCGCACACTCCTCCGCTCTGCGGCCACTCCCTCCTCACCACCCCCTCCTCGTCCCTCTCGGTGCCCCCCTCCCCTCTCCTCCGCGACCTCCTCCCCCCTCCTCTTTGATGTCACCATCGGCCCCCCTCCCCTTCCCCTCTCCTCTCTGGCACCCCCCCTCTCCTCACCGCACCTCCTCTCCTCTCCGGCACGCCTCCCCCCTCCTCTCCGTCGCCGCCGGGCCCCCTCCCTTCTCCGGCACCCGCCGGTGCCTCCTCTCCTCTCCGGCGCCCCTCCCCTCTCTTCTCCAGCGCTCTCCCTTAATGTCATTCCAATTACGAACATCATCAGTTCATCCTCATTGTGGCTTTGCTCAACTTATCGCTTTTCAACCAAAATTCAGGAATAATCATTTTTCAATCAGAATCCAAATCAACTCATCAGTTCTCAACCAGAGTTTTAAAATCATATCAACCACATTCCAATTCATCATCTAAATAGCATTTTTCCTTATAATTTCAAGGTCCTATATTTACTAGTAAATACTGCTAGTAAAGAGCTGCAGTTATACCCTCGGTATATATGGGTAGTCACGGTCCTTTTGGAATTATAAGGTAAATTAGGATGCTTCGCAGGTGACCTAGCACTTCACTCATAGGCCGCTTCCTTGGTTCCTCATCCACCGTACCGAAATCTCACCATTTATCGAACCGAGGTTGGTCAAGACCTCGACCGACCTTGCTATGCAAGATGTCCTCCGTTGATTCTCCGTTAGCTATTGTAACTTTATCAGTTAGGTCACCACCCACGACCTCATTCACAAGATGGTCAAAATGCTTCCCCAGCATTTTTGACATAAAACAGTCATTTAAAAATAGGTCATAAATATAGTTCCTATAATGAACTCTCGTCTTTCACATTGTTCCACATGCGTCCTTTGCTGCATGCCCAACCCACCCGTTCTTTGAGTTTTGCTTCTTTTCCTCGGTTACCACTGTATGGAGTATAGCCAAGCGGTAAGGCATCGGTTTCTGGTATCGACACGCAAAAATTTGAATCTTTTTACTCCAAGATCCCAAGGCATTCAAAGCATTGCTCATTCATAGCCTTCTTGTTTGAGTCATTCTTCTCACCCAGAAAGCTTGTGAGGCATCGCTGCCTTGGCAATGCGTCTCGGGGGAAACATTGCCTTTATGGAACAAATACTTCTTGCATGTCTCGCGGGATCCGTTCCGATACAACGAATGATATTATGCTTCGAGCGGAAAACACGAACTGAAGACGTGACCCGAAGTCAAATCTCATGGCTAAACCCTAGTTTTAAATATGAAACAGAGCCTTATGGGTTAGTACTGACTTTGTATCCAATTGTGAAGAACAAACGGATTAAGGTTCCATAGACTTGACTTGATATCTCCATTCACATCTACATCTATACATCTACATCTACATGTATACATCCACATCTCCATTCACATCTACATCTATACATCTACATCTACATGCATACATCCACCTCCACATCTACATCCACATCTACATCTACATGTATACATCCACCTCCACATTCACACTCACATCCATACCTCTACATCTACATGCAAACATCCATATCTCCATGCATAATAATATTCTTTTAATTAATCTAGGATGATAGTTCCTAGAATATGGTAGGAAGTCCTCTTTTTATGCTTTGAATGAAATTATTTTATGCGTAATTTCTATAAAAATTTTGCCATAGCTCCGCTACTATGACTGATAAATCTCAAATTTTTCTAAGGGATAAGGCTTATCATTAAGGAAATAATTGGAATGGTCTCTAATTGGATCATCAATCCATAATGGATTGAATCATCAATATACATAAACTAAAAGCATAGAAAAAGCCATTAATTTGGCCTCAAGCATAGCTTAATCTTGGATTAAGGAAAAGCCTTATGAAAAGCTTCATTTGGATTGAAAAGGGTCATGAGTATGACCATTTCTTAAGTGAGAGAGAGAAAGACCATTAGAATTAAATATAATTAGAATTTTATGTAATTCTTTACTATCATTAATTAATTAACTTCAATAACATTTCAAAAACCATATCAATTAAGCTTCTCAAGCTTGAGAGGGGTTGAGAAGAGAGAATCATTGAGAAATTATAGAAAAGATCAAAATTCACTATACTTATCTTATAATTTGCTTGATTCTTTGATCACGGTAGAGGCCCCCAACCAATCAATTGGTTTAGTATGTTGATGGAGCCACCAATGGGGATTGAAGAAAGAAAGAAGTATCAAAAACTAGTGAATTATTAAAGAATTCACACTTCTTGGCTTAGGTAGAGTAGAGTAACAATGCACAAGACACTATATTTTTTTCAACAAGGGAAGGCTTCTATTTATAGGAAAAATTGAGCTCCTAACCAAACAAACTGAGTCTAGAATTTTCCAAGTCAGTTTGGTTGAATTTGGACTAGATTTGGACCTAGTTTGGTTACTTTTTTGATTCGATTTGGTTCTATTTTGATTTGGTTTGGTTCAAGAGATATGAGAGATAAAAATATCACATTATTTTTGAGTTTAAAACTCATTCAAGCATGTGAAATATGCACCTCCTTTAAAGAACTCCCCTTCCTTACATATGTGTCAAAATAATTATTGCTCATAGTTTTTTTACTAATAAACCTTGTACATTTTCAACTCTTCATCTTATGTGAATTATGCACCTTCTTTAAAGAACTCTCCTTCCTTACATATGTGTCAAAATTTTATTGCTCATAGTTTTTTACTAATAAACCTTGTACATTTTCAACTCTTCATCTTATGTGAGCATTTACTCATTTTTGGGTATCTTCTTTTACAATTTGGATTTATCTCCTCCCTACACATGGATTGATGCTATTGGCCCATAGGAACCTTAATTGGACCATAATCCAAAAATTTCTGAAAATCTAGACCCTTAGACTAAGGTTCTTTATACCTATTTCCAATTAATTCCAATTGCACATTGGAAAATTCTTTTTGAATTTCCGTTTCAGGGGGAACTTATTTTAATAAGATGAGTTATTTTTCTATCCAAAAATATTCATAATCTAAATATTCTCTCTCTAGAATAATTTTCTCTCTCTAGGCTAAAACAGTTAGAAACAAGGTCTTTATATTTCTGAAGAGGGATTGTTTACAGGGGAAGATACCAGACATCAAAAAGGGGTTGGGGGAGGAATCTTACATTAAGCATGGATTATTATACGATAATCTTACTGGTAAAGAAGGAAAACGTTTTTGGCTGATACCAAATTCGCATCTAAAGGCAATCGCATATATGATTTGAAACCTAGGGTCTGGGCTGTCGAACCATGTCTCTTGAAAATTATTCGTACATATGGCGGCAAAAAACACTTTTCACATATCAAGGTCGGAATGGGATCGGGTGTTCCGCGTCTTACTAGGATGCCCAGACGGAACGAACATGCTTGATTAATGAACAAAAGAGTGCAGAGAAAGTGCAAATACAGCTCGTACTTAGCCTTTGATTGTTCGATCTCTACCAACCCCACAAGGAGGTCATGAATTCGCAGGTGGTTATTAAGTAAAAGGTGTAATATGAATGGCTATTTTTTTTGAATATTCATGGATTATTATACGATAATCTTTGTTTGTAAAAGCGTTAAAAAGTACATTGAAATGCTGGAATTTCATAAGAATTCTTGATCAGAAGGATCATGTAAGAAGGCAGTATCTCCCCGCCATAATCTGTGAATCCAGCTTTGCACTTTTCTTCTCACCCCCAATCTTGTCTCGCATGGCACTTTACTTTGCACTTTTTTTTCCACCCACAATCTTTTCACTTCATGGAAATGTTTGAAGCCCCAAAAAGGGGGGTTCCCAAGAAACCACCCAACGAGTATTTTGAACACTGAAATGTCACCATCTCATTGACAACATGAATGATAAAGAATTGACAGCACGAATAGTCTTAGTCACAAATGGAAAGTATGAATAGTCAGGGGAAGAACGCGCATCCCGCTCCTACGATATTGGCTCTCGTAGCAGGCAAGATCATTTTTCTCTTTTTCTCTCGCTTCTTTAATCTTCTCCTTTGTTCTTTCCATTATATCTTGTGTTCTTTTCTTTGCCTTATCTCTCAATTCCTTGATTTATTTTTCAGTTCGAGAGGACGTGTCACCACTAAAATGACGAATTGAAGACAAAGAGAAGTCTAAGGAGAGAGACAAGGGATACGTCAAAAGACCAATCCGCGGGTTCTTTGAGAAGTAATTGCATTTCAAGCCAATTTTTGGCCTATATTTATCAAAAAAATAACATTCGGTACAATCTGTGGTTCTCTGTGGTTTGATCAGTCCTAGTTCAGGCTCATGATACCGCTTGGAGAGTCACTGCCACCAGTAGCTAGGTTATCGGTTCTTTCTTCCTTTTCTTTTCCCGGTCAGTGCTCCCACCCTCGAAGAAGCATCGATTGGAGGATCGCAAAGAAGGTCATTCTATTTATGAAATTTCCATCAGCATGGCAGAGGGGTCTCGACGATGTTTTCTCCTGAGACCAGAACCCCATCATGATGTTCAACATCATGGTATGCTCAATTCATTGGAGTAGCCAGCCCAAGGCTACTGGAACGCCCAATACAGAAACTACCCGAGCTAATGATAAAGGGAGGAAGACTTTCCATCCACCAAGTCTCATTGGTTAATCATAACAATGTCATAGAGATGCTTTGTGAACCCATATATATACGAATGGAAAGAAAATAACCTTTATACCAAACCAGATTATTGAGCTTCGGGTTCCCTAGAAACTAGGAAGATCTAAAATGGGTCGCCAACCTCTCCCAGGAAAGGCAGTGTACATAGACTAGGAGAGTGAGGGCGCACCTCTGTGGCCCTTAGCCTGATAGGTGTATCCACACCCATCTCAAAGAACCGTACGTGACACTCTCGTGTCATGCGGCTCCGTCCCGGGAATATTGAGTTTCCTCCTCTCCAACCAATGCAACGTTTAGGTCTTCAAATCCGATCTCTCTCTTGCATGGATGTCTCGGTGGTGATTGGCACAGAGTGGGATCGACTTACAGTTCAGGCTAGCCTGCAAGGCTTAGGGCCCACATAGACAGAGAAAAATCTCTAAAGTGAGTGAGTCCCTGGGAGAACAACGAGGGGTGCGCGGTCAAAGGCCAAGAAAGTTCCTGTGTTTAGGCACTTCCAACGGGAGCCCTTGAATGGAGGGAGAGATTGAAGCCGCTTAACCTACCAAAAGGGCAGCTGAAAGCCGGGTTTGTGCTGATAAGCACACTTTCTCCCTTTAGGTTTTAACCTAGAGAGAATGTGATAGCATTAAAGTGGATTGGCTACCATCAAATCAAAGGTTCCCCCATTTGTCTCGTAAAAGGAGGGTCAAAGGCTTAAAAGCTCTCTTTAGAAAATTTCATTTTTAAAGATGCTCCACGGGGGGGAAAATGCCAAGAATTGGATGCGTCAAGATTTACTTTGGGCCTACCCTCAAAACCACTTTATTACCAAAATAATATTCAAGCCAAGTCAACTTGCGTATATGGCGCATCTGCACACCAAGCCCTCCCCACACCCCCCTTACTGCGCAATGGTTTGGACCGTTGGTCACATTTTCGTCGAAATATCATATGTACACCTAATCTAAGGTCTCGTATGTGCCCCCCTTCTGCAGACTCTTTTCCGTGAGGAACTCTAGTTGTCTAAGCTTCCTAGGCTTTATGCTGTTGGGAAACCTTGCAAGGGTCTCGCCCTCCCCATTTACTAGATGTAAGTCTTTGGAGTACTTTGGGGTTCTCTTGCACCAAGGATTTATACTTCTGGGCAGGGGTAAATATAGCAAACCAACGAGTCTGGTAGTTTACAATCGCTCAGACTCAATAAAGGTTGTCACAACACCTATAGTAGGACAAAGAATCTCTCGCGATGCTCGTGAACCCAATGTCCTTATCCTCTTTATCGGTGACGTTTGTCAAGCGGGCCACGTGGGTTAGACGGCTCTCCTCTAGCTAATGGTATCTCAATCCCGAAGTCTCTAGAATAGTGAGCGCCCAGATCCATATGAGTAACTTGCTGAGAGATCATGGCTGTTCCCAGTGCCCCCATCCCTTTTGGCCTCTCCGACCTCCTAGCGCTCTGAGAGTTACCAATGAAGACATCTGGATGCTCAATGATTCATTCGATCATGAGAGTTCCTATTGAACATCTGATGGCATGTCGCTCCAGCGGACCTGGGCTATGCGATATCTCTCTTGATCTTTGTCGGGTGTCCCTGGCGATCTCTCGTAAGACGCTCCCTTGGGGAGACTAACCCCTGTTGTTTTTGGAGTCCACTAGTTAAAGCCCCGCGTCCCATAAACTTTCCGTTTCTCTTCTCTTCTTCATTGGCTACCAGACCAGGATACTCTTCCCTAGGTCCTCTAACTTGGAATGGATAGCGGAGCGTTAGAAGGGAGAGCTGTGAGATGGATACGGTGCTTTTCTCTCCCATGCTTCTCCAGCTCTCGCGAAAATCATGGGGGAGAATTCGAAGCCGGGACTCCTGAATGATTGTACCAAGGAATTCTATCGTCACTGCAGCTATTTCTGTAAAGTTTGTGTAGCCTGTCTGAGAGTTCAAGTCAGATTATGGGGAGCGAGTGATATGTTCCTAGATTTTCATTATCAACTCTATGGGACCAACGATTTTCAGTGAGAAGTCGTCAGCATATCAAACGTAACAAATACTAATGAAGTCTAGGTCATTGGAGTCCAGGAGGATAGCCCCTCCTAGAAAAAGCTTTATGTCAGATGCGTTTTACCCCCACGATGGCTTTGTTACCTATTGAAGGACAGTTGAAGCCTGCATTTTTTCCCAGAGTTTCTCTAGTTCTCCTAACTTATCATCCCAAAGAAAACCGATTTTCCTTCCTGAGCCTCCGGAGTTTCCTGCTCTTGCTGGATCCTTCCTATCTACCGATCGGGCTTATGTGAGTAAATATTGCATGGGAGGGTTGATAGTACACTATCTCGTGGGACCCTGGAGGAAGGGCCACCCCTCTCGTCCCCTACAAGTCCTACGAAAAACAGTTTGTGAGTAAGGCCAAAGAAATTAGGATCGTTGATCTCCCCTCTCAAGATTTAAACCCGATAGCTAGTCTCGTCTCCCCATCCAGCTTCATCAGGCCATGGTGGTTTTTGGTGGAGAATGCGTAGAGTTCTCTATCTCTGGCCTTTGTTCATTTTTTTTCAAGGTGAAACCATTGGCTTTATGAATGAAGGCACAAAGGCTTTGCTTTGGCTCTGCCTTGGCCTGGAGGCTCGAGGGGCGGAAAACGCTTCCTAGCATTAGAAGGGGGAACAGAAAAGGGAAGAGGGTAGGTGGCCGCTCCCCTCCTGGGTCAGGGAGGAAGGGAAAGCAAGAAGGGGCGAAGCCAGGAAAGTGCAAAGCAATTCCCCCAATCTCGGGGGTCTAGGATAGATTCTCGGGGAATCTATTAGACCTACTGATGGAGGTCCGAGGAGAAAACGCTTTATGTCAGATGCGTTTTACCCCCACGATGGCTTTGTTACCTATTGAAGGACAGTTGAAGCCTACATTTTTCCTAGAGTTTTAGTTCTGCTAACTTGTCATCCCAAAGAAAATCGATTTTCCTTCCTGAGCCTCCAGAGTTTCGTGCTCTTGCTGGATCCTTTCTATCTACCAATCGGGCTTATGTGAGTAAATATTGCATGGTAGGATTGATAGTACACTATCTCATGTGACCCTGGAAGAAGGGCCACCCCTCTCATCCCCTACAAGTCCTACGAAAAAAAGTTTGTGAGTAACGCCAAAGAAATTAGGATCGTTGATCTCCCCTCTCAAGATTTAAATGAGTCAATGTCGGTCGATTGTGCCAAAACACTTTGTAATGTCGAATTCCAAAAACCAAGAGGTTCTAGCTGTTGAGATTCAAGCTCGATGTCAGTGTGAGCCAGCTATGCTATGTGCTAGCATGTTAGGTAGGAACATGTGTGACATAAATGACCGCATCCAGCTGGTCATAGTGTGTGGACATTAGCTAGGGCTAGATGTGTGTGGACACAACTCATAGTGTGTTGTGTGTACTATGTATTATGGCTTTATGCATTGTGTGAGAAGGGAGATGGCTTCCCTCTATGGTTAGGGTTTGCAATATACATTAGGGTTTGCTCCTATGTGTGTGTCTCCTCTCCCTCTACCGTTCTTTCAGCATGGTATCATAGCCTTGTGCTGTCTATTAGGGTTTATGAGTGAGTGAGAGAAGAGGGAGAAGAAGCTGTGAAGCTTGCCATTGAAGCTGTGAAGCTTGGAGCACACCAACTTTTATCAGATCTGAGAGCTTGGCCTACCGGGTAAGGTCTTCTAAACATCCTTGAGCGGATTGCAGGTGATTCAGGTAAAAACAAAGCAAACTAGGGCAACTCAAAGCAAAGAAAAATTCTGGTTTTTTGGAAGCTTTCCATTAAAGCTTGGAAGCACTGATGTATGGTGGAAATACATGTAAATCTAGCAAAGACACAGGTATCTGACAAGGAGGAATGTATTGGCAACTCCTATGCAAGCCCTACACTGATTTTGGAGCAATTTGAATGCATTTGAATGAGTGAAAATTCTGGTTTTTGAGCTCTCACAAAACAGAGAAAAGCAACTCAAAATTTGATGCATTTGGAGCATGTTTTTGGCAAAAATCAAGGCATTGACTGGTTGCACACATACCTAGGTGTGTTGGGGACTTGATTACCTCATCAATTAATATTATAATCACTCCCAAATCACTGTAGAGTAGGCGGCGTAGACTACACAGAGAAACAGGGCAGAAATTTGATATTTTTGATACGAGGAGGTCGATTACAACTTCTTTGCTTGATATATTTCAAAATTGCTTTAGCAATTGGTTGCTACTTATACTTGAGAAGAGGGCTACATGATTGGATTGATCAATTATGCCTAATTGAGCTAGAAATGAGCTGATTAAAAAGCCTGTTAGCAGGATCAGTTAACGGAGGTAGTAACGAGATTGGTAATGAGAGTAATAGCGGTAGTATTACCACTATCATGCCTGTGTAACAAGTAAGCTAGACATACACAAGTCACAAACCCAAGGCAATGACAGGTACCAAGATTGTTTGGGTACTGATGACCCAAGATAACAGGTACCAGGATTGTTCGGGTATTGTAACATTGGATTCAGGTTCTTTGGGTACTGCAACATCTGATTCATTGTAAGGTTCTTTGTACTGTAACATCTGATTTTGGTTCTGGTTTTGCAATTGTCTAACAGAAAAAAGAATATAGATCTTTCCACCCTTCTCGGTAGATGGGTGGACACCGAACCCTTGAAGGTCTCTCAAAAGTCAGTGTTGGTGAGACCGGACAAGCCGTTTGATACCCGTCTCTTTAGAGAAAACCCCTGGTATGTCATTAATGAGCCAAGCCCTTGCAGACCTCAACAACCCACTCTCTTGACTCCATCCAGCCAGGTTGGATGATGCACGCGTTATGGCAGTGGAGGTAGTTTGTTTGGTAGAGGAAACTTTTTCGTGAACTATTCTCACAAGCCAACTACATCTCATTGTGCATTTGGTGGATGAAATTGCTTTATGCGGCATTGTGCATGCACATTGGATGTTCTTCCTAGAGTGCTTCATGAAGACCTTAAAAGACTTTGTGAGGCAAAGTGCAAGGCCCGAAGGAAGCATGGCCGAGGGTTGGTTGATACAAGAGTCTCTGGTATATATTTCAAAATTTCTTAGTCAAGTGGATAGCTCTTTACCGCGACTATGGAGCAATGAAGAGGACTTGAGGATGACCTCTATTGTGCCTCAAGGAAAAGGATAGAGTAAAGTAATTGACAAAGCATTGATTGATGATCTCAATTTCACTTGCATTCTTAATAGTGATGTGATGAGCAGATGGGTTACAAGATATGAGAATGCAAAGACAAGAAGGCAAGCAGAAAGAGCTCTCTTTCTCGGAGGCTACATGGCTCTCATAAGGCGTACCCTAAGCATCTAGCAACACTTCCGAATGATATCCATGTTGATTGGTTGCATGAGGAAATGGAGAGAGCAGAAAGAGATGAGGGGCTGCATATCACGGCGGAAGAATGGGAGTATGCACGAGGATGCATGTTAAAGGTACATAGAACTAATGTTTTGCATTAGTTGTTGTAAGTGATTTGCTTTTAATATTTATTCACATTTCTTACACAAATATTGCTTCTATTTTGGTCCAGTGTACTATTTTCAATGTTATATAGTGTGAAGGAAAGCATTTTCAAACACAAAGAATTGATAATAAGAGGAATACACAAGATTGTCCTGTCATTAGTAGCTTTGAGGGAGTGAATGGAAAAATGAATGATTATTGTGGCACAATCCAAGACATATTTAGGCTTGACTTTCATCGCTTCTTTGTGTCTGTTTTGGATGTCAAATGGCAAATGAACGTGGTGAAAAAAGGGCCTAATGCAACGATAAAACACCATGCAAGTGGCTATGTAACTATTGACTCTACAAAGTTTTGGCAAACAAAGAAAGATAGGCTCGCATTGCCACAACAATGTGAGCAGGTATGCGTTTTTTTACTAATGTGTTTCATGTACATATATATCTAAGCTCATGTACCCCTTGACTTTTGATATGCCAATTAATTGCAGTATGTGTATTTGAGTAGGTTATCTATCTGCCAAATGGTGCATGACACTAAATGGTGGTACGTCATCCCCCTGTTGCACCATGTTCCAAAGTGATGTACAATACATTCACTGATATGGAGCATATGGAGGATGTAGCAGGCCACAATGAAGATGATGTCGAACATGCCAATGAAGATATTGTGATCGATGATCAAGAAATAAGAGATGATCATGATAATGAGGATGAATGTGCCATGTCTCATGATCATGAGGATGACCCTACCATTGATGATGATGGTGATGTTGATGAGGATGATCAGGGCATCCGTACCATTATCAATGGACAGAATATTGATAGTGGAATAAATTTAATCATAGCCTTACAAATTGATCAAATGGATATTGATGTTGATCGTTTGGCAAGGATGGATCTTATTGAAGATGAGATCGAATCCTAACCAATCCATCATTGTATCGTTCTAAATTGATGACAATTCTATTGTATATGTTGTCTTTTAATTATCATCTAATGATTTATTTTTGAATATATATTGTTGTAAATGCATGTAGTGGGATTGTGTAATGATATATATTGTAATGTACTATGAGATGGTTTAAAGAAGATGGTTTTTATTTTTTTAAAGCTATGGAGTTTTTCTTAAATAATATTTGCTCTCTGCTATGGAGTTTTTCTCTGCTATCGAGTGTAATAAAGCATGTATATCTGCATCTAAAGCACAGTGTTTACGCATATATACACGCGTTTATGAACTTCGTATACACATGAATTTTAAATGCCCATATACACGTGCCTGATTTTACTCATATACATGCGCGACCATACACGCACCCATAACTTATCGCGTGTATCGAACACGTGTATGGAAGCATTGTCTTGTAGTGGTAGCACCAGGCTCGAAGGGAAAGGTCGTAAGCTCGTCCACATGACTAGGGTGTGAATCCAAACCCAAGGAATCCACCAAGTGGAATGAACACCCCTAGCAAGAATGTGGAATGATCATAGTGTAGAAGAACCATCGTTTATGCCATAACCCAGATGTGCTACAGGTGCATCAAAATGATGTGCCACATAGTCGGTAACCATATGCCGAAAGGTGGCAAAGAATGCACCCATAGGCAAATTTCCCGGCCCCAAATAACATAGACTTGTGTTAACACCCTGGGAGCCAAAAGAATCAATGCCATCGTCCACTAGAGCACCACTCAAACAATTGAAGGCATGATCCATTGCGTTGATGTGAGTAGAAGCACGATCCGAACCATGCACTACAACCTCAAGTGCAAGATCCTCTATGTGTGCATGATCCATCAAGGTAGAAGCATGATCCATAGAAGCACCATAGACCTCATCTCGTCTCACTAGAGACAGATCGAGTGTCTACACATGAGAGGTAAGTAGAGTCACCATCCTTCAAATCTCTAAGATCACTAAGGTTATCCCTATAGGAATGATCTATAATAATCCATGATGCCCTTGTATGACATAGATCCCTCCTAGATCCCAAGAGAGATCGATCTCCAATAACAACGGATCCAAGTAGATATCTAGATCAAATGAAAATCTCTCTAGATCCATATGCATAATCCTCTATCTCCTACGAGATCTCACCTCAACAAAGTCATCGCTATGCTAATGTGAAATGCTTGACTATCCAAATATATGCACTAAACCCAAGTGAATGCTGCCAAGTATACTATGAGACCTAGGAGTAGAGATAGAATCATAGATATTCCCTAGTATCCCCATGAATAGAAGACCTAAAAGAGTAGCCAGACTCATCTAGCACTAGGAACTCACGTCTATGCTCCTCAAGCCCTATCGTATGCTCATCAACATGTGAAGTATCATCATACCCAATCTCAAACGTGCCAATACATGCATCACTAATAATAAAAAATTGTTCCCCATGATAGTCTAATGCATCACTGCCTCCTCATGCTATCACGGGAGAGTGAGATTTTTGAAATATTTTACCATCAAATTTTTGTAAAATGAAATCTTCTAGAGAAAGCTTGGTCTAAAAATAGTAATGTAATCTATTTTTGATGGAATAAAATACTATAAAAATACTCAAGCGGGGTGCTTTGAGCACACGCTTGGGGGGGGCAATTGGGACACAATCTGGTGTTCTCTTGAGTTTATGTAATCTTGGTTGCACACAGAGAACTTAAGTCTATGCTCCTCAAGCACTATCGTATGCTCATCATGTGAAGTATCATCATCCCCAATCTCAAACGTGCTAATACATGCATCAGTAATAGTAAAAAATTGATCCCCATGATAGCCTAATGTTGTCACGGGAGTGAGATTTTTGAAATATTTTACTATCAAATTTTTGTAAAAAGAAATCTTTTAGAGAAAGCTCGGTCTAAAAATAGCCATGTAATCTATTTTTGATGGAATAAAATACTATAAAAATAGTCAAGCGTGTGCAAACAACAGCCAACGGTAATAAACTGGCACGCCGATCCGACCCGCACGGCAGTACACCGTTGACCAAGAGCGATCCCCTGTAACGCGAGTGAGTATGAGCATGCCATATGGGTATCTCTTGAAGAGACAAAGGCACCATGTGCAAACCAATGGCACGAAACCTAAGAAAACCAAGCATATGTCTCCGAGAGCCTTGCAGTGAGCATATGGCAGATTGGGCAGCTCCAGCTGCCACCAATGACTCACGGACACGCACAAAGATACTATGTGCAAACAACAGCTGTGGCGCGGTAATGAACCGGCATGTTGACTGGCCCCCACGACAATACACTGTTGATCAAGAGTGGCGGTCCCCCAAAATGTGAGTGAGAATGAGCACGCCATATGGGTATCTCTTGAAGAGACAAAGGTAATGGGATTTCGTTTGTCTTTCTTATACCTTTGCGCTAGGCCCCAAAACTGTTATGCGGGATATACTGGATGCTGCGTGTGGCAGCGAGAGGATAGCTACGGGAGAGAGGAGAAGAAGGAAAAAAAGGAGAGAGAAGAAAGAAAAAGAAGAAGAAAAAGAGGAGAGAGAAGAAAGAGATGAAGAAGAAGAAGAAGAAGAAGAGAGGAAAAAGGAGAAGAAGAACAAGAAAAGAAAAAAAGAATAAGAATAAGAAGAACAAGAACAAGAAGAGGAAAAGATGGAGAATAGAAGATAAAGAAACTATATATATATATATATATATATATATATATATATATACACACACACACACATACATATTTTAAAGAAGAAAAGAAAAGAAAAGAAAGAAAAAGCGATTATCATCAGCGTCGATTATGTATCTTGATCCTCTTAGATATGTGGATCGTTCTAGCATCATGATAAGACTGACTCGAGCGTTAGTGTTTTATGGTTACGATCATTGTTATATGGTGATTTCATAGTTTTAGATATTTTCTCAGCCCCGCATGGATTCGTGATTAGGGTAGATTTTTTCAAATTATGCACCTAACCCGGACTAACATTAGTTTAGGCTGTGTGATTATTACTTAAGCAGTATATGTCGTAATCATGAAAATGATAGTCTTGAGTTTGTGCATGAGTGTACGCCATTGACCAAGAGCGGTCCCCCGCAATGCGAGTGAGTATGAGCATGCCATATGTGTATCCCTTGAAGAGAGAAAGACACCGTGTGCAAAGGGGTGGCACGAAACCTAAGAAAACCTATGTAAACTAATAACTTATAATATTTAAGAAACGAATTTTACAACAATGTTGAATGTTTAAAAATCATTCATTGTTATGAAAATTTGTGGGAATCTTAAATTTTAAGTGACTATATTTATGTATTATCACCTTGAAGTCAATATTAGGTAATTTGGGAAAAATCTCACATTTTGGAAGTCAATTACTCCATATAGTTTTGGACATATCTTAAACATACTAACTCCAAATTTGTCGGAGATCATAGATTTAGATTCCACTCTTCAAGATCTTTCCAATGATATGTCACATGAGGGGGTTTTGACAAACTTTTGGACAAGTTCACCATGCTCCCATTTTTCAAATAGGAATGGGATTTTTCCCAAATTATCTAATATGGTGTTCTTGAAATAATCACATGTAACTTCTAATATTGTTTAATACTTTCTTTCGCAAAAGTTTAAGTACATTAATAAACACTAAGTGGAACAAAAGGGGAAAAAAAACTCTCATGTCTCACGAGGGAATTTTATTTAAAGGGGACTTTTAACCATCACGAATGTGGGAATTAAATTGATCAAGTGAGAAAAACGGTGCAAAAAGTTTAAAAAAAGTCGCACATCCCTCATAATTGTTGAGTCCCCCGCAGAACTTGGCAAGTAAAAGAGTATTAAATGCTAATTTCTAATTCGTAGTTACTTTGCCGACTTACCAAAATACATTAAAAATACATTACTTATGCAGTACATTTTGAACTATCCAGTCATATGCTTCTGCCTCTGACTTAGCAAGTTGGTATGGGACTCAGGTGTAAGGAAATGCTGTTTATGAAAAAAAAAAAGTCTCACATGCCTAAGAAGGAAATGCTCAACCTATAGTTCATTTTTGAAGTGGTAATTATAAGGAAATTTTCATGTGGTTTGCACACCTAAATCTCTTGTGAGTGGTCTTGCCATCCACAACATAAGAACGACTTAGCATCACTCATAACATGATAAAAGTAAAGTGAATTAAGGTTTTACAAGCTTGATTAATGTATGTGAAAGCTCAAACTAATTATTCAGCAACATACCTGTGATGATAATGAAAATTGCAGTCTAGCGAGAGCTGTATGTTTTGTTTTGTTTTTCGAGCCGGGGTCAGAGACGAACGCGTTCGTTTCTGAGACTCGAGAGCTGTTGGCATGCACTACTAGATGAGCATTGTTTGGACTGCAATAAGAACTTGCAGCAGGCAAAGACCTGGGGGAATTCTTGCCGATCACTGCACTCACATTTTCGCAAATTGAAAATCAGTAATACCAAGAAAACCATCGCTGCCAAAAAAAAATGTCAAAAGAGGTGCAAGCATGAGCGCTTCACGAACCAAACGGTGGACATTTTGGTGCTGACGATGGCTGGCGTTTAGCTTAGGCGTAGCCCCCCCTTCTTTTTAAATCTCTCTTCTTCAGTTACCTAAGATGCTACATGACACTAGGGCAGCGGTCCCCACCCCGCCTTGGGTGCATGTGGACCGAGTGGAGGGCCTTGGGTGCATGTGGACCGAGTGGAGGGGAACCCGACCCTACTTAGGGCTTAGGGTGCCGGCTCCAATACCGGGGCAGTACAAAGCCCTCAGGGCACCAGAGCTTCACTCATACTGTCATACCAACAATTTCCTCTTTGGCTCCAGCAATGGATCAGAACAGAGAGGCGTTGATGTGGCAAGACAGGATGCTTGAAGATTTCATGGACACAAAGAAGCAACTGGAGGACTCGAGAGCAAGAATAGAGGAATTGAACTTTCTCCTGCTCCAGAAACAAATAGAAGATCTCTCCAACCAGGCGCTTCCAAAGGTTTCCTCTACTCCATATTCAGGTAATCCACCTTCCAATACCCCTCAAGTCTGCTTGCCCCCAGACATGGTGCAAGCATTGGAAGTGGATTACTCAACCAGGTGCCTTGTAGGTCTTTTGTTTGGCCCTCGTCCCCCTGTTGAATTTTTAAGGGACTAGGTAAGGGATAACTAGGTAAGTATTGGGGTAGAAGTTGAGGTCATCCAAGCCCTCCCCAACGGGTATTATATTTTCCTCTTCAAGAACTTTGATTTGGCTCTCAAGGTCATGGGCTCTGGCCAGTGGGATGTACATGAACCTCCCTTTTTAATTTTTTAGATGGTCCAAAGAATTCAACCCTAATAGTCCTAAGCCTTTTGCTTGCCTAGTTTGGGTGGAACTACCCAATCTCCCCTTTACACCCATGGGTAAAAAAGATTGGATCCCCTGTAGGCAAAACCCTTGGACTTAGACCCAAGAATGACTATAATCTAGCATGGCATGCCCGAATTCTTGTTGAAGATGACCTAGACAAACCTCTAATTGAAGAAATTAAAATCAACTGTGGAAAATACACCCTTCACCAGAAGGTCCTCTATAAACAGCTTCCCAATGCATGCTTCCATTGTGGTGGGGGTAGGGACATGTTATTAGGAACTGCCATATCAAGAGCACAACTCTAAGAGCTCCTAGTGCCCCTTCCCCGCAACCCACTGAGAGCAACCAAGGCCTTCGACCAACTTGGTACTAACCACAAAAACCAAGAGCATAACTGCTCTTAGCTCTCATTGGAGGCTCTGTCTTCAGTTAGAAGCCCGCTATAGTGAAGTAGCCCAGAAAGCGCCATTGATGAAAGGGACAATACACGGAAGCCGGGGAGCCGATCGAAGCCGCAACTGTAGTCTGATGAGGAGCCGACAAAGCGCAATATTTATATAGCTGCTAAGGCAGGCCTAAGGGCCTTGGAACAAGGGTCCATTCCGAGCAGTTAATTGATGGCCGAGGTGGCGGTCCAAGGCCTTTTCTCAATAGGCATGTTCTGTGATTACTCTAGTGCTAATTTGAAGGAACCCTCCCTCCATCTGGGCTACTTCACGGCACAGAATCCACTCTGTATGTTTTTGAAATGATCCATAGTACTGCTGCGGTGCCCCTCTATTAACACTAGTTCTGTAAAAAATTGGACACTAAAGTGTCGACACTTTAGTGTCCTGTTTCTCACCAAAACTTTGGAATTTTTTGGGGAACCTAGAAACAAAATTTCTACACCTTGTTTCAACCATAGGTCGGTTAAAAGTCACAAAATAAAGGGGATTTTTCATGATGTCAAAACACAAGCTATATTAGAAATTTGACAAAAAACTCTAACTTGAAATTTTCATTGAAATTTGAAGCTGTTTTGTCAAAAATCCCATAAAATGCCTATAACTTCTTGAATAAATCATTTTTTTCATGTTTGTAAAAGTCAATTGGTAGAACTTGGGGTTTCAAAACAACACAATCTCCTTTAGGTCCTAGTTCCTAAGCTACTTGTGAACTATAACAAAAATCTCATAATTACCAAGATGCTAAAAAAGAGGAAAATTTTGGCCTTCCAAAGGTACGTCCATAAAACTAGGGTTATGTTAGTGCAAATTGGCAATCGAAAATGTTTATATAGTTCAAAACCAAGTTAATACATATTTTTTGGGGTCCCAAGCTCAAGTAAATCTTGCTACTTGAGCAAAGAATTTTGCCTTCTACACAAATTGACCTAGAATCAATTTGACTAGGGCACAGCTTCATTTCTCCTTGATTTATTCTACATAACCCTATGTTGTCCCCTTTCAATTGCTCTTTCCATTTTTGTTTCCAAGTGGGTCCCTCAGGATTCTTAAACGGCTTGGCTTGTTTGCTCGGAGGAAAAACATGTGTTTCCATTCATTACCGAAAAAAGAAAAAACCGATCTTAGTGGCTCAGTCGATCTTGGATCTTGCTCAATAGATCCTATCTTTGCGTATCTCACTGCATTTGTTTAACTGTACGGGGTCCATCGCTTTGCCTAGTCCTTGCACATGGTAGCAATTGGTTGTACCCATTCCTTCTTTGCATGGCTTAATGCATGCAAGAAGTACCTGTTCGCTCGATAAATGGAACGTTTCCCTTAAGAAATGCATTGCCGAGGCAGCGATGCCTCCCAAGCTTCCCAGGTGAAGAATGACTCAGACAAGAAGGCTATGAATGAGCAATGCTTTGAATGCCTTGGGATCTTGGAGTAAAAGGATTCGAACCTTTGCATGTCAGTACCAGAAAAACCGATGCCTTACTGCTTGGCTATACTCCATACAGTGGTAACTGGGGAAAAGAAGCAAAGCTCAGAGAACAGGCAAGTTGGGCACAGCAAAGCAAAAGACTGTCAAGTAAATAGGCTTAGTAGGGCTCGAACCTACAATATTACCATTATCAGCACTATTAGCCCTCTCAGGTAATAGAGTCAATAGATTTGTTGAGGGCAAAGTGGGAAGGAAAAAAACCGACCGCATATTTTCCAAATTTCCTTCGCTCCTTCTGTTCCTCTTATTGAGAATAAGAAATTAGAGGCTTCTATTTTCTCCTCGCCCCTCTGAGGTTTGGACTTCTCCCGGGACATTTGGCAATGTGGGAGATTGTATTTGTAAGATTCCTTCCCCACCCCCTTTTTGATGTCTAGTATCTTTCCCTGTAATCAATCCCTCTTCAGAAATATAAAGACCTTGTTTCTATCTGTTTTAGCCTAGAGAGAGAAAAATATTCTAGAGAGAGAATATTCAGATTTTGAATATTTTTGGATAGAAAAATATCTCTTCTAATTCAGATGAGTTCCCCTGAAACAGAAATTCAAAAAGAATTTTCCAATGTGCAACTGGAATTAATTGAAAATAGCTATAAAGAACCTTAGCCTAAGGGTCTAGATTTTCAGAAATCTTTAGACTATGGTCCAATTAAGGTTCCTATGGACCAATAGCATCAATCCATGTGTAGGGAGGAGATAAATCCAACTTGTAAAAAGAAAATACCCAAAAATGAGTAAATGCTCACATGAGGTGAAGAGTTGAAAATGTACAAGGTTTATTAGTAAAAAACTATGAGCAATATTAAAAATATGACATATGTAAGGAAGAGGAGTTCTTTAAAGGAGGTGCATATTTCACATAAGATGAAGAGTTGAAAATGTACAAGGTTTATTAGTAAAAAAATTATGAGCAATATTAAAAGTATGACATATGTAAGGAAGGGGAGTTCTTTAAAGGAGGTGCATATTTCACATAAGATGAAGAGTTGAAAATGTACAAGGTTTATTAGTAAAAAATTATGAGCAATATTAAAAGTATGACATATGTAAGGAAGAGGAGTTCTTTAAAGGAGGTGCATATTTCACATAAGATGAAGAGTTGAAAATGTACAAGGTTTATTAGTAAAAAATTATGAGCAATATTAAAAGTATGACATATGTAAGGAAGGGGAGTTCTTTAAAGGAGGTGCATATTTCACATGCTTGAATGAGTTTTAAACTCATAAAAATTGAGATATTTCATCTCTCCTCTCTCCTCATTCAAGTCTAGTTCCAAAAAGTTAGCTTAACTGACCTAAAAATGGTCAAATATTGACCAAACTGATTTAGAAAATTCTAGAATCAGTTTGTTTGGTTAGGAGCTCAATTTTTCCTATAAATAGAAGCCTCACCCTTGTTGAAAAATATATAGTGTTTATGCATCGTTACTCTACTCCACCTAAGCCAAGAACTGTGAATTCATTTAATAATTCACTAGTTTTTGGAGCTTCCCTCTTTCTTCAATCCCCATTAGTGGCTCCATCAACATACTTAACCAATTGATTGGTTGGGGGCCTCTACCGTGAACAAAGAATCAAGCAAGTTGTAAGGTAATTAGTGAATATTCATCTTTCTATAATTTCTCAATGTTTCTCTCTTCTCAACCCCTCTCAAGCTTGAGAAGTTTAATTGGTATGGTTTTTTTTTAAATGCTATTGAAGTTTGAATAGTAGTGAAGAGTTACATAATTTAATAAATGCTATTGAAGTTAATTTTTATTTATGTTTAAATTCTAATGATTCTTATGTAAATTCTCTCTCTCACTCAAGAAATGGTCATACTCATGACCCATTCTCAATCCAAATCAAGCTTTTCATAAAGCTTTTCCTTAACCCAAGATTAAGCTATGCTTGAGGCCAAATTAATGGCTTTTTCTTATGCTTTTAGTTTATGTATATTGATGATTCAATCCATTATGGATTAAGGATCCAATTAGAGAATCATTTTAATTATTTCCTTAATGATAAGCTTTATCCCTTAGAAAAATTGAGATTTATCAGTCATAGCAGCGGAGCTATGGCAAAATTTTTATAAAAATTATGCATAAAAAATTTTCATTCAAAGCATAAAAAGAGGACTTCCTACCATATTCTAGGAATCATCATCCTAGATTAATTGAAAGAATTTCATTATAATCATGGAGAAATTGAATTTTAATATTATGCATAAAGGATAAATTTTTATATCAAAAGTGTTATTTGTACCATTTTTATTTTCATGCATAGAAGTATGCATAATGGATAAATTTTTATATCAAAAGTGTTACTTTTATCATTTTTATTTCATACATAAAAGTATGCATAAAAGAAAATTTTTATATCAAAAGTGTTACTTTTATCATTTTTAATTTTCATGCATAGAAGTATGCATAAAGGAAAATTTTTATATCAAAAGTGTTACTTTTATCATTTTTAATTTTCATGCATAGAAGTATGCATAAAGGAAAAATTTTTATATCAAAAGTGTTACTTTTATCATATTGGATTTCATGCATATAGGTATGCATAAAAGATATTCTTTTTATACTAAAAGTATGATTTTCCTCATAAATGGATTTTATGCTTAACTTAGATGCATAAGAGAAATTCTTTTATTCTAAAAGTATAATTCCCTACCAAATTGAAATCATGCATAAGAAGATGCATAAAAGATTGATTTTAATTTCGAAAGTGTTAGTCTCCTTAAATGGAATTTATGTATAAATAAATGTGTAGAGAAATCTTATCAAATAAAAGAATTCTCTTTTTTTTTAAAAAAAAGATATGAAATGTGATAAGATGCGATAAGAGGTGTATGAGATGTGATAAGAATTGATAAGATGCGTATGGAAAGTGATAGGATGTGATAAGAGGTGTGATAAGAGGTGATAAGATGCTTATGAAATAAGTTAGGATGTGATAAGATGAATTAAGATGTGTATGGGGGGATGAGGTAAGAAGTGTATGTGATAGGATAAGATGTATATGGGTTGTGATAGGGCGAGAATGGATGTGATGTAAAAGATTAGATGTGAAGGTATATGGGGTTATATAAATGGGAATGTGAAAATGGATGTATGTATGTGGATGTGTGGATATGGAGATGGGAGTGTGGATGTATGAACATGAAAATGGATATATGCATGAAGATGTATATGCATAGATGAAAATGTGGATGTAGATGTGGATGTATAGATGTGAATGGATGTGGATGTATAGATGTGAATGGAAATGTGGATGTGGATGTATGTGAATGTGGATGTAGATGTGGATGTATAGATGTGAATGTGGAATGTGGATGTGGATGTATGTATGTATGTGGATGTAGATGTGGATGTATAGATGTGAATGGGAATGGGGATGTGGATGTATGTGAATGGGAATGTGGATGTGGATGTATGTGAATGTGAATGTGGATGTGGATTATAGATGTGAATGTGGAATGTGGATGTGGATGTATGTATGTATGTGGATGTAGATGTGGATGTATGGATGTGTATGTATGAATGTGGATATGGGATGTGGATGTATAAATGAGGATGTGAAAATGGAGGTAAGCATGTAGATGTGGATGCATGGATGTGAATGTGGATGTGGATGTGGATGTGGATATGGATGTGTATGTATGAATGTGGATATGGGATGTGGATGTATAAATGAGGATGTGAAAATGGAAATAAGCATGTAGATGTGGATGTATGGATGTGAATGTGGATGTGGATGTGGATGTATGGATGTGGATATGGATGTGAATATATGATATGTGATGTGAAGGAATCTGAAGTGAAGAGATGGAAAAGGAGGTGATTGGATGAGTACACATATACATGGAATGTGGAATAAGTAATGTGGATTAATGAGGGATAATGTGGAAAAATGAGAGTTAATATAGAAACTGTATTTGTAAACTGTTTGTAAATGCTGTTTGTAAATGGCTGTTTTATGTCAAGAATGCTGGGGAAGCATTTTGACCGTCTTGTGATTAAGGTCGTGGAGACCTAACTGATAAAGTTGCAACTGCTGACGGAGAGTCAATGGAGGACGTCTCGCGTAGCAAGGTCGACCGAGGTCTTGACCAGCCTCGGTTCGATTAAAATGGTGAGCTTCCGGTACGGTGGATGAGGGACCAAGGAAGCGGCCTATGAGTGAAGCGCTAGGTCACCTGCGAAGGATCCTAGAGGGTGCTGACCATACGGTGCTCGGGCTCTGGGTCGCCTAGGATACCCACGCGTGCGTCGAGGAAGATATTGGAACAAGGAGTAAGAGTTGTTTTGTGAAACCGGGCATGGATCTGGTTGACTGACCTTGCTGGTCCTCAACGGATGAGTCCATGGCTCTTTTATATGGATCTGTTGGTTGATCTTGCTGATCTTCAACGAGAGTCCATCTTGATAAGTGATTATATTACCGAGTATTATGGGCTAGGAACTATGGAAACGGCCTCTGTGTGGACAGGTGGTGAGCGTTCTAGTTGCCAATGATGCCATAGATACTCTGATGAAGGAATGATGGGAAATTATGAATCAACTGGATAAATTGGGAGATTGTGATCAGTGGTACTATGGTTTCATTAAAGGATTGTTTTAAAGTTAGCTGATGCTAGGAAAAAGGCAATTTTCATATTGGGTGTGTAAGTGGTGTGGCTAGTTTTATGTTTGCATGAAATTCCGGCTAGGGGGCCTTGGAACTCTTTTCCTTGGTACCCGGGACAAAACCTAACCAAATTCCAAATTGGATCCCATCACTACAGTGGTTGGGCGGTTGGCTAACCCATGGGATCGGATGGGGTTAGGCTGGACTGATGGATCCGTAAACCGAGACTCAATTTCTGTTATTACGATAGATGAAGTAAGTCCCGGATAGTAATTGTTCTATGGATAGGAATCAACGGCTGTGCCTCTTGATGGGGAAAAAAGCGTTGATCCCAATGATCCAAGTGCAAGTTTCTTCCTTGATCCGACCGAGTATCTTTATAGGTGCAGTTGGATCAGCGTGATCAGTAATGATCTTGACTACGTTAGAGTAAAAAATTATCCTGGTGGAATCGCCCGTGCCTTCCGGGTAAGGGAAGTTTTTTCCGGGTTCGGTTTTGGAAAAACCGACGGATTAGTCTCTTGTCCGGATATCCGTGGACGAGGCCCCGAGTGTGGGACCCTGCCTCGCGCAAGAAGTGCTACTTCCGCTGCTAGTACCCCGAATCCGTTGCGCGGTGGGAACAGGGATCTCACAGTTGGTATCAGAGCTAATTGGTTAATAAAGATCAACTGAGAAGACAAATATGTCAAAAATTTATGTAGAAACACAAAAAGGTTGTAATTGTGTGATATAATTCATACAATTTGATATTCAAACTGAAATTCGTAATTTGGTAATTGGGTCTTCAGATAGAAGTACCGCAATTATATAGAATCCCTGACTTGCTTGAGGCCTAGACATGATGGTATTTACCTTATAATTCCAAGAGCCACGACTACCCGTATATACCGAGAGTATACTGCAGCTCTTTACTGACAGTATATACGAGCAAATCTAAGACTTGAAATTATAAGCGTTAATGCTATCCAGATGATGAATTCGAATGTGGTTGATATGATTTTTAATTCTGTTTGAGAATTGATGAATTGAATTGGATTCTGATTGAAAATTCTGATTGAAAAATGATGATTTCTGAAATTAGTTGAAATATAAAAATCTGAACAAAACCACAATGAGGATGAATGGGACGAGTCCCAGTGATGATATTCATAACTGGAATGATGATAATGAATTCAGCAAATCACTATGAGATTAGTGGGTTGTGCTATCAAATTGTTACTGTTAACACTTGATCAGTAGATCGAGTTAAGGGATGACAAATTGAGAACTTGCTTGACTGAAATTCCCGTGGAGGAATGTTCAGAAGGAAATTTTTCGGTCTAATGGACCATTATCATGTTAAAGATATGAATGATATGATCTGAATATTAATGATGAGTTCTATATAAGGGATATTTATCCCAGTGTTCTGTTGGGTTGACCAGAATATAAGGAACCCCAAAATAAAATTGGATGTTAAGAAAAAGAGTTGTCCTCTACCTTGCGAGATGAGGACATCTCGCACTTTTTTAAGTGGGGTAGAATGTAAGATTCCTCCCCAGCCTTCGAGGCATACAGGAGTAAGAATCTCCCTTTTTGATCTTAAAATTATTCCCTCTCAAAAATAAAAGAAAGATTCTGTTTAAAAAAAAGGAAGACCCTTTCCCTAGAATACTTCTCAGGAGTCACGCTGTTTTAAGGATTCAGAACAATGAGTTCAGAAGTGAAAATCGGTGTTTTGGATACCAAGGTTTTGGTCTTCATTCGAGTACGACACAAAAGAAGTTCTTTATCTATTGGGGAGTTTAAGAAGTTATCCCCCAGATATTGTGAGCCTTATCTGACTTCAAAGAAAGTAAGTGACTTAGCTTACGAGCTTCTTTTATCTCCTCATCTCAAAGTTCTTAATGCCTTCTATAGAAAATTGTGCCAAACCCAAATCATGGAAAGACGGTAAAACTTCAGTGGCAAGCTACCGTTGGCTTCTAAGTTACGCTAGCTCCTTCCTTTATATAAGTCGTAACTTTTACTTGTCGCTCACAGTAATCTTACTCCCATCGATCTCCTTTCTTCCTAATCTCCTTCATGGCTTGGCAACAAGAATTAGTTTTATCCATAATGATTCCTCACCTTCAAGACGCAAGTGAGTCTGTGAAGAAGGATTTTATAGAACAGTATGAGCGCTCACTTTTCCCTCACTTGGGAACTTCTGTAGCGCAGACCAAATGGCGGACCTATCAAGACATAACTAGGGTAACACCCTGGGGTCAGCAGCACTTCCGTAACAATGTCCGCTTGGCCATGGTTATTGAAGCTTTGGGTTTGGGTCCCCGATACTACTGCGTCATGAGATCAAGACATCCTGGGTTTTCTGAGCGGGTCTTCTTACTGGCGTGTTTTCTTCCTCATGAGAAGATATGCCTTTACCCCGTTTTTGGCTTGCCTCTCAGAGGTCCTTTTGTTAGAACACCTCATACCACTGAGATAGGCGCAGCAATAACCCACAGAATCATTCCCATAGATGAGTTACCTTATACTTGTGCAGCTTGTGAGGACTGCTTTTGTGACCATATGATGGACGGGCTTATGGAAGTGTAAAGAGTTCCTCTATCTTTACTGTATAAGTTCCGAGAATGAATAAAGTTTAAATCTTGTTCTTATCTTGAATCTTGCTCTCTTTGAGACTTTTTCTTGGTGGTTAATCCTGATTTAAATTTTTCTCTAAGTCTCATAATTCGTGCATCTTGCGAAATTATCCCAGTTTGCGAGATGAGGACATCTCGCGTTTTTTAAGTGGGGTAGAATGTAAGATTCCTTCCCCACCCCCTTTTTGATGTCTAGTATCTTTCCCTGTAATCAATCCCTCTTCAGAAATATAAAGACCTTGTTTCTATCTGTTTTAGCCTAGAGAGAGAAAAATATTCTAGAGAGAGAATATTCAGATTTTGAATATTTTTGGATAGAAAAATATCTCTTCTAATTCAGATGAGTTCCCCTGAAACAGAAATTCAAAAAGAATTTTCCAATGTGCAACTGGAATTAATTGAAAATAGCTATAAAGAACCTTAGCCTAAGGGTCTAGATTTTCAGAAATCTTTAGACTATGGTCCAATTAAGGTTCCTATGGACCAATAGCATCAATCCATGTGTAGGGAGGAGATAAATCCAACTTGTAAAAAGAAAATACCCAAAAATGAGTAAATGCTCACATGAGGTGAAGAGTTGAAAATGTACAAGGTTTATTAGTAAAAAACTATGAGCAATATTAAAAATATGACATATGTAAGGAAGAGGAGTTCTTTAAAGGAGGTGCATATTTCACATAAGATGAAGAGTTGAAAATGTACAAGGTTTATTAGTAAAAAAATTATGAGCAATATTAAAAGTATGACATATGTAAGGAAGGGGAGTTCTTTAAAGGAGGTGCATATTTCACATAAGATGAAGAGTTGAAAATGTACAAGGTTTATTAGTAAAAAATTATGAGCAATATTAAAAGTATGACATATGTAAGGAAGAGGAGTTCTTTAAAGGAGGTGCATATTTCACATAAGATGAAGAGTTGAAAATGTACAAGGTTTATTAGTAAAAAATTATGAGCAATATTAAAAGTATGACATATGTAAGGAAGGGGAGTTCTTTAAAGGAGGTGCATATTTCACATGCTTGAATGAGTTTTAAACTCATAAAAATTGAGATATTTCATCTCTCCTCTCTCCTCATTCAAGTCTAGTTCCAAAAAGTTAGCTTAACTGACCTAAAAATGGTCAAATATTGACCAAACTGATTTAGAAAATTCTAGAATCAGTTTGTTTGGTTAGGAGCTCAATTTTTCCTATAAATAGAAGCCTCACCCTTGTTGAAAAATATATAGTGTTTATGCATCGTTACTCTACTCCACCTAAGCCAAGAACTGTGAATTCATTTAATAATTCACTAGTTTTTGGAGCTTCCCTCTTTCTTCAATCCCCATTAGTGGCTCCATCAACATACTTAACCAATTGATTGGTTGGGGGCCTCTACCGTGAACAAAGAATCAAGCAAGTTGTAAGGTAATTAGTGAATATTCATCTTTCTATAATTTCTCAATGTTTCTCTCTTCTCAACCCCTCTCAAGCTTGAGAAGTTTAATTGGTATGGTTTTTTTTTAAATGCTATTGAAGTTTGAATAGTAGTGAAGAGTTACATAATTTAATAAATGCTATTGAAGTTAATTTTTATTTATGTTTAAATTCTAATGATTCTTATGTAAATTCTCTCTCTCACTCAAGAAATGGTCATACTCATGACCCATTCTCAATCCAAATCAAGCTTTTCATAAAGCTTTTCCTTAACCCAAGATTAAGCTATGCTTGAGGCCAAATTAATGGCTTTTTCTTATGCTTTTAGTTTATGTATATTGATGATTCAATCCATTATGGATTAAGGATCCAATTAGAGAATCATTTTAATTATTTCCTTAATGATAAGCTTTATCCCTTAGAAAAATTGAGATTTATCAGTCATAGCAGCGGAGCTATGGCAAAATTTTTATAAAAATTATGCATAAAAAATTTTCATTCAAAGCATAAAAAGAGGACTTCCTACCATATTCTAGGAATCATCATCCTAGATTAATTGAAAGAATTTCATTATAATCATGGAGAAATTGAATTTTAATATTATGCATAAAGGATAAATTTTTATATCAAAAGTGTTATTTGTACCATTTTTATTTTCATGCATAGAAGTATGCATAATGGATAAATTTTTATATCAAAAGTGTTACTTTTATCATTTTTATTTCATACATAAAAGTATGCATAAAAGAAAATTTTTATATCAAAAGTGTTACTTTTATCATTTTTAATTTTCATGCATAGAAGTATGCATAAAGGAAAATTTTTATATCAAAAGTGTTACTTTTATCATTTTTAATTTTCATGCATAGAAGTATGCATAAAGGAAAAATTTTTATATCAAAAGTGTTACTTTTATCATATTGGATTTCATGCATATAGGTATGCATAAAAGATATTCTTTTTATACTAAAAGTATGATTTTCCTCATAAATGGATTTTATGCTTAACTTAGATGCATAAGAGAAATTCTTTTATTCTAAAAGTATAATTCCCTACCAAATTGAAATCATGCATAAGAAGATGCATAAAAGATTGATTTTAATTTCGAAAGTGTTAGTCTCCTTAAATGGAATTTATGTATAAATAAATGTGTAGAGAAATCTTATCAAATAAAAGAATTCTCTTTTTTTTTTAAAAAAAGATATGAAATGTGATAAGATGCGATAAGAGGTGTATGAGATGTGATAAGAATTGATAAGATGCGTATGGAAAGTGATAGGATGTGATAAGAGGTGTGATAAGAGGTGATAAGATGCTTATGAAATAAGTTAGGATGTGATAAGATGAATTAAGATGTGTATGGGGGGATGAGGTAAGAAGTGTATGTGATAGGATAAGATGTATATGGGTTGTGATAGGGCGAGAATGGATGTGATGTAAAAGATTAGATGTGAAGGTATATGGGGTTATATAAATGGGAATGTGAAAATGGATGTATGTATGTGGATGTGTGGATATGGAGATGGGAGTGTGGATGTATGAACATGAAAATGGATATATGCATGAAGATGTATATGCATAGATGTAAATGTGGATGTAGATGTGGATGTATAGATGTGAATGGATGTGGATGTATAGATGTGAATGGAAATGTGGATGTGGATGTATGTGAATGTGGATGTAGATGTGGATGTATAGATGTGAATGTGGAATGTGGATGTGGATGTATGTATGTATGTGGATGTAGATGTGGATGTATAGATGTGAATGGGAATGGGGATGTGGATGTATGTGAATGGGAATGTGGATGTGGATGTATGTGAATGTGAATGTGGATGTGGATTATAGATGTGAATGTGGAATGTGGATGTGGATGTATGTATGTATGTGGATGTAGATGTGGATGTATGGATGTGTATGTATGAATGTGGATATGGGATGTGGATGTATAAATGAGGATGTGAAAATGGAGGTAAGCATGTAGATGTGGATGCATGGATGTGAATGTGGATGTGGATGTGGATGTGGATATGGATGTGTATGTATGAATGTGGATATGGGATGTGGATGTATAAATGAGGATGTGAAAATGGAAATAAGCATGTAGATGTGGATGTATGGATGTGAATGTGGATGTGGATGTGGATGTATGGATGTGGATATGGATGTGAATATATGATATGTGATGTGAAGGAATCTGAAGTGAAGAGATGGAAAAGGAGGTGATTGGATGAGTACACATATACATGGAATGTGGAATAAGTAATGTGGATTAATGAGGGATAATGTGGAAAAATGAGAGTTAATATAGAAACTGTATTTGTAAACTGTTTGTAAATGCTGTTTGTAAATGGCTGTTTTATGTCAAGAATGCTGGGGAAGCATTTTGACCGTCTTGTGATTAAGGTCGTGGAGACCTAACTGATAAAGTTGCAACTGCTGACGGAGAGTCAATGGAGGACGTCTCGCGTAGCAAGGTCGACCGAGGTCTTGACCAGCCTCGGTTCGATTAAAATGGTGAGCTTCCGGTACGGTGGATGAGGGACCAAGGAAGCGGCCTATGAGTGAAGCGCTAGGTCACCTGCGAAGGATCCTAGAGGGTGCTGACCATACGGTGCTCGGGCTCTGGGTCGCCTAGGATACCCACGCGTGCGTCGAGGAAGATATTGGAACAAGGAGTAAGAGTTGTTTTGTGAAACCGGGCATGGATCTGGTTGACTGACCTTGCTGGTCCTCAACGGATGAGTCCATGGCTCTTTTATATGGATCTGTTGGTTGATCTTGCTGATCTTCAACGAGAGTCCATCTTGATAAGTGATTATATTACCGAGTATTATGGGCTAGGAACTATGGAAACGGCCTCTGTGTGGACAGGTGGTGAGCGTTCTAGTTGCCAATGATGCCATAGATACTCTGATGAAGGAATGATGGGAAATTATGAATCAACTGGATAAATTGGGAGATTGTGATCAGTGGTACTATGGTTTCATTAAAGGATTGTTTTAAAGTTAGCTGATGCTAGGAAAAAGGCAATTTTCATATTGGGTGTGTAAGTGGTGTGGCTAGTTTTATGTTTGCATGAAATTCCGGCTAGGGGGCCTTGGAACTCTTTTCCTTGGTACCCGGGACAAAACCTAACCAAATTCCAAATTGGATCCCATCACTACAGTGGTTGGGCGGTTGGCTAACCCATGGGATCGGATGGGGTTAGGCTGGACTGATGGATCCGTAAACCGAGACTCAATTTCTGTTATTACGATAGATGAAGTAAGTCCCGGATAGTAATTGTTCTATGGATAGGAATCAACGGCTGTGCCTCTTGATGGGGAAAAAAGCGTTGATCCCAATGATCCAAGTGCAAGTTTCTTCCTTGATCCGACCGAGTATCTTTATAGGTGCAGTTGGATCAGCGTGATCAGTAATGATCTTGACTACGTTAGAGTAAAAAATTATCCTGGTGGAATCGCCCGTGCCTTCCGGGTAAGGGAAGTTTTTTCCGGGTTCGGTTTTGGAAAAACCGACGGATTAGTCTCTTGTCCGGATATCCGTGGACGAGGCCCCGAGTGTGGGACCCTGCCTCGCGCAAGAAGTGCTACTTCCGCTGCTAGTACCCCGAATCCGTTGCGCGGTGGGAACAGGGATCTCACAGTTGGTATCAGAGCTAATTGGTTAATAAAGATCAACTGAGAAGACAAATATGTCAAAAATTTATGTAGAAACACAAAAAGGTTGTAATTGTGTGATATAATTCATACAATTTGATATTCAAACTGAAATTCGTAATTTGGTAATTGGGTCTTCAGATAGAAGTACCGCAATTATATAGAATCCCTGACTTGCTTGAGGCCTAGACATGATGGTATTTACCTTATAATTCCAAGAGCCACGACTACCCGTATATACCGAGAGTATACTGCAGCTCTTTACTGACAGTATATACGAGCAAATCTAAGACTTGAAATTATAAGCGTTAATGCTATCCAGATGATGAATTCGAATGTGGTTGATATGATTTTTAATTCTGTTTGAGAATTGATGAATTGAATTGGATTCTGATTGAAAATTCTGATTGAAAAATGATGATTTCTGAAATTAGTTGAAATATAAAAATCTGAACAAAACCACAATGAGGATGAATGGGACGAGTCCCAGTGATGATATTCATAACTGGAATGATGATAATGAATTCAGCAAATCACTATGAGATTAGTGGGTTGTGCTATCAAATTGTTACTGTTAACACTTGATCAGTAGATCGAGTTAAGGGATGACAAATTGAGAACTTGCTTGACTGAAATTCCCGTGGAGGAATGTTCAGAAGGAAATTTTTCGGTCTAATGGACCATTATCATGTTAAAGATATGAATGATATGATCTGAATATTAATGATGAGTTCTATATAAGGGATATTTATCCCAGTGTTCTGTTGGGTTGACCAGAATATAAGGAACCCCAAAATAAAATTGGATGTTAAGAAAAAGAGTTGTCCTCTACCTTGCGAGATGAGGACATCTCGCACTTTTTTAAGTGGGGTAGAATGTAAGATTCCTCCCCAGCCTTCGAGGCATACAGGAGTAAGAATCTCCCTTTTTGATCTTAAAATTATTCCCTCTCAAAAATAAAAGAAAGATTCTGTTTAAAAAAAAGGAAGACCCTTTCCCTAGAATACTTCTCAGGAGTCACGCTGTTTTAAGGATTCAGAACAATGAGTTCAGAAGTGAAAATCGGTGTTTTGGATACCAAGGTTTTGGTCTTCATTCGAGTACGACACAAAAGAAGTTCTTTATCTATTGGGGAGTTTAAGAAGTTATCCCCCAGATATTGTGAGCCTTATCTGACTTCAAAGAAAGTAAGTGACTTAGCTTACGAGCTTCTTTTATCTCCTCATCTCAAAGTTCTTAATGCCTTCTATAGAAAATTGTGCCAAACCCAAATCATGGAAAGACGGTAAAACTTCAGTGGCAAGCTACCGTTGGCTTCTAAGTTACGCTAGCTCCTTCCTTTATATAAGTCGTAACTTTTACTTGTCGCTCACAGTAATCTTACTCCCATCGATCTCCTTTCTTCCTAATCTCCTTCATGGCTTGGCAACAAGAATTAGTTTTATCCATAATGATTCCTCACCTTCAAGACGCAAGTGAGTCTGTGAAGAAGGATTTTATAGAACAGTATGAGCGCTCACTTTTCCCTCACTTGGGAACTTCTGTAGCGCAGACCAAATGGCGGACCTATCAAGACATAACTAGGGTAACACCCTGGGGTCAGCAGCACTTCCGTAACAATGTCCGCTTGGCCATGGTTATTGAAGCTTTGGGTTTGGGTCCCCGATACTACTGCGTCATGAGATCAAGACATCCTGGGTTTTCTGAGCGGGTCTTCTTACTGGCGTGTTTTCTTCCTCATGAGAAGATATGCCTTTACCCCGTTTTTGGCTTGCCTCTCAGAGGTCCTTTTGTTAGAACACCTCATACCACTGAGATAGGCGCAGCAATAACCCACAGAATCATTCCCATAGATGAGTTACCTTATACTTGTGCAGCTTGTGAGGACTGCTTTTGTGACCATATGATGGACGGGCTTATGGAAGTGTAAAGAGTTCCTCTATCTTTACTGTATAAGTTCCGAGAATGAATAAAGTTTAAATCTTGTTCTTATCTTGAATCTTGCTCTCTTTGAGACTTTTTCTTGGTGGTTAATCCTGATTTAAATTTTTCTCTAAGTCTCATAATTCGTGCATCTTGCGAAATTATCCCAGTTTGCGAGATGAGGACATCTCGCGTTTTTTAAGTGGGGTAGAATGTAAGATTCCTTCCCCACCCCCTTTTTGATGTCTAGTATCTTTCCCTGTAATCAATCCCTCTTCAGAAATATAAAGACCTTGTTTCTATCTGTTTTAGCCTAGAGAGAGAAAAATATTCTAGAGAGAGAATATTCAGATTTTGAATATTTTTGGATAGAAAAATATCTCTTCTAATTCAGATGAGTTCCCCTGAAACAGAAATTCAAAAAGAATTTTCCAATGTGCAACTGGAATTAATTGAAAATAGCTATAAAGAACCTTAGCCTAAGGGTCTAGATTTTCAGAAATCTTTAGACTATGGTCCAATTAAGGTTCCTATGGACCAATAGCATCAATCCATGTGTAGGGAGGAGATAAATCCAACTTGTAAAAAGAAAATACCCAAAAATGAGTAAATGCTCACATGAGGTGAAGAGTTGAAAATGTACAAGGTTTATTAGTAAAAAACTATGAGCAATATTAAAAATATGACATATGTAAGGAAGAGGAGTTCTTTAAAGGAGGTGCATATTTCACATAAGATGAAGAGTTGAAAATGTACAAGGTTTATTAGTAAAAAAATTATGAGCAATATTAAAAGTATGACATATGTAAGGAAGGGGAGTTCTTTAAAGGAGGTGCATATTTCACATAAGATGAAGAGTTGAAAATGTACAAGGTTTATTAGTAAAAAATTATGAGCAATATTAAAAGTATGACATATGTAAGGAAGAGGAGTTCTTTAAAGGAGGTGCATATTTCACATAAGATGAAGAGTTGAAAATGTACAAGGTTTATTAGTAAAAAATTATGAGCAATATTAAAAGTATGACATATGTAAGGAAGGGGAGTTCTTTAAAGGAGGTGCATATTTCACATGCTTGAATGAGTTTTAAACTCATAAAAATTGAGATATTTCATCTCTCCTCTCTCCTCATTCAAGTCTAGTTCCAAAAAGTTAGCTTAACTGACCTAAAAATGGTCAAATATTGACCAAACTGATTTAGAAAATTCTAGAATCAGTTTGTTTGGTTAGGAGCTCAATTTTTCCTATAAATAGAAGCCTCACCCTTGTTGAAAAATATATAGTGTTTATGCATCGTTACTCTACTCCACCTAAGCCAAGAACTGTGAATTCATTTAATAATTCACTAGTTTTTGGAGCTTCCCTCTTTCTTCAATCCCCATTAGTGGCTCCATCAACATACTTAACCAATTGATTGGTTGGGGGCCTCTACCGTGAACAAAGAATCAAGCAAGTTGTAAGGTAATTAGTGAATATTCATCTTTCTATAATTTCTCAATGTTTCTCTCTTCTCAACCCCTCTCAAGCTTGAGAAGTTTAATTGGTATGGTTTTTTTTTAAATGCTATTGAAGTTTGAATAGTAGTGAAGAGTTACATAATTTAATAAATGCTATTGAAGTTAATTTTTATTTATGTTTAAATTCTAATGATTCTTATGTAAATTCTCTCTCTCACTCAAGAAATGGTCATACTCATGACCCATTCTCAATCCAAATCAAGCTTTTCATAAAGCTTTTCCTTAACCCAAGATTAAGCTATGCTTGAGGCCAAATTAATGGCTTTTTCTTATGCTTTTAGTTTATGTATATTGATGATTCAATCCATTATGGATTAAGGATCCAATTAGAGAATCATTTTAATTATTTTCTTAATGATAAGCTTTATCCCTTAGAAAAATTGAGATTTATCAGTCATAGCAGCGGAGCTATGGCAAAATTTTTATAAAAATTATGCATAAAAAATTTTCATTCAAAGCATAAAAAGAGGACTTCCTACCATATTCTAGGAATCATCATCCTAGATTAATTGAAAGAATTTCATTATAATCATGGAGAAATTAAATTTTAATATTATGCATAAAGGATAAATTTTTATATCAAAAGTGTTATTTGTACCATTTTTATTTTCATGCATAGAAGTATGCATAATGGATAAATTTTTATATCAAAAGTGTTACTTTTATCATTTTTATTTCATACATAAAAGTATGCATAAAAGAAAATTTTTATATCAAAAGTGTTACTTTTATCATTTTTAATTTTCATGCATAGAAGTATGCATAAAGGAAAATTTTTATATCAAAAGTGTTACTTTTATCATTTTTAATTTTCATGCATAGAAGTATGCATAAAGGAAAAATTTTTATATCAAAAGTGTTACTTTTATCATATTGGATTTCATGCATATAGGTATGCATAAAAGATATTCTTTTTATACTAAAAGTATGATTTTCCTCATAAATGGATTTTATGCTTAACTTAGATGCATAAGAGAAATTCTTTTATTCTAAAAGTATAATTCCCTACCAAATTGAAATCATGCATAAGAAGATGCATAAAAGATTGATTTTAATTTCGAAAGTGTTAGTCTCCTTAAATGGAATTTATGTATAAATAAATGTGTAGAGAAATCTTATCAAATAAAAGAATTCTCTTTTTTTTTTAAAAAAAGATATGAAATGTGATAAGATGCGATAAGAGGTGTATGAGATGTGATAAGAATTGATAAGATGCGTATGGAAAGTGATAGGATGTGATAAGAGGTGTGATAAGAGGTGATAAGATGCTTATGAAATAAGTTAGGATGTGATAAGATGAATTAAGATGTGTATGGGGGGATGAGGTAAGAAGTGTATGTGATAGGATAAGATGTATATGGGTTGTGATAGGGCGAGAATGGATGTGATGTAAAAGATTAGATGTGAAGGTATATGGGGTTATATAAATGGGAATGTGAAAATGGATGTATGTATGTGGATGTGTGGATATGGAGATGGGAGTGTGGATGTATGAACATGAAAATGGATATATGCATGAAGATGTATATGCATAGATGTAAATGTGGATGTAGATGTGGATGTATAGATGTGAATGGATGTGGATGTATAGATGTGAATGGAAATGTGGATGTGGATGTATGTGAATGTGGATGTAGATGTGGATGTATAGATGTGAATGTGGAATGTGGATGTGGATGTATGTATGTATGTGGATGTAGATGTGGATGTATAGATGTGAATGGGAATGGGGATGTGGATGTATGTGAATGGGAATGTGGATGTGGATGTATGTGAATGTGAATGTGGATGTGGATTATAGATGTGAATGTGGAATGTGGATGTGGATGTATGTATGTATGTGGATGTAGATGTGGATGTATGGATGTGTATGTATGAATGTGGATATGGGATGTGGATGTATAAATGAGGATGTGAAAATGGAGGTAAGCATGTAGATGTGGATGCATGGATGTGAATGTGGATGTGGATGTGGATGTGGATATGGATGTGTATGTATGAATGTGGATATGGGATGTGGATGTATAAATGAGGATGTGAAAATGGAAATAAGCATGTAGATGTGGATGTATGGATGTGAATGTGGATGTGGATGTGGATGTATGGATGTGGATATGGATGTGAATATATGATATGTGATGTGAAGGAATCTGAAGTGAAGAGATGGAAAAGGAGGTGATTGGATGAGTACACATATACATGGAATGTGGAATAAGTAATGTGGATTAATGAGGGATAATGTGGAAAAATGAGAGTTAATATAGAAACTGTATTTGTAAACTGTTTGTAAATGCTGTTTGTAAATGGCTGTTTTATGTCAAGAATGCTGGGGAAGCATTTTGACCGTCTTGTGATTAAGGTCGTGGAGACCTAACTGATAAAGTTGCAACTGCTGACGGAGAGTCAATGGAGGACGTCTCGCGTAGCAAGGTCGACCGAGGTCTTGACCAGCCTCGGTTCGATTAAAATGGTGAGCTTCCGGTACGGTGGATGAGGGACCAAGGAAGCGGCCTATGAGTGAAGCGCTAGGTCACCTGCGAAGGATCCTAGAGGGTGCTGACCATACGGTGCTCGGGCTCTGGGTCGCCTAGGATACCCACGCGTGCGTCGAGGAAGATATTGGAACAAGGAGTAAGAGTTGTTTTGTGAAACCGGGCATGGATCTGGTTGACTGACCTTGCTGGTCCTCAACGGATGAGTCCATGGCTCTTTTATATGGATCTGTTGGTTGATCTTGCTGATCTTCAACGAGAGTCCATCTTGATAAGTGATTATATTACCGAGTATTATGGGCTAGGAACTATGGAAACGGCCTCTGTGTGGACAGGTGGTGAGCGTTCTAGTTGCCAATGATGCCATAGATACTCTGATGAAGGAATGATGGGAAATTATGAATCAACTGGATAAATTGGGAGATTGTGATCAGTGGTACTATGGTTTCATTAAAGGATTGTTTTAAAGTTAGCTGATGCTAGGAAAAAGGCAATTTTCATATTGGGTGTGTAAGTGGTGTGGCTAGTTTTATGTTTGCATGAAATTCCGGCTAGGGGGCCTTGGAACTCTTTTCCTTGGTACCCGGGACAAAACCTAACCAAATTCCAAATTGGATCCCATCACTACAGTGGTTGGGCGGTTGGCTAACCCATGGGATCGGATGGGGTTAGGCTGGACTGATGGATCCGTAAACCGAGACTCAATTTCTGTTATTACGATAGATGAAGTAAGTCCCGGATAGTAATTGTTCTATGGATAGGAATCAACGGCTGTGCCTCTTGATGGGGAAAAAAGCGTTGATCCCAATGATCCAAGTGCAAGTTTCTTCCTTGATCCGACCGAGTATCTTTATAGGTGCAGTTGGATCAGCGTGATCAGTAATGATCTTGACTACGTTAGAGTAAAAAATTATCCTGGTGGAATCGCCCGTGCCTTCCGGGTAAGGGAAGTTTTTTCCGGGTTCGGTTTTGGAAAAACCGACGGATTAGTCTCTTGTCCGGATATCCGTGGACGAGGCCCCGAGTGTGGGACCCTGCCTCGCGCAAGAAGTGCTACTTCCGCTGCTAGTACCCCGAATCCGTTGCGCGGTGGGAACAGGGATCTCACAGTATTTGCTTGCAATCTCCGACCAGGCACAGCCAATTTGCTGTGAAACGACGAGAGCTTTTCCCTTTGCCTTTGAATCGAGTCTCAAAGCTATGAAACCTGGGGGGGCGACCCCTACAGGACCTGTGCTGTGGGCCACCCCTAAAGTAGATAGAACCAGAATCGGATTGTGAAATACTATTGGAATGAGTGACATGACCGAATAATTGTTTAGCTAGTGAGACATTTTATGGGTCTTAAACATTGCATGCTTCTTGGGGTGTTCGAGTATCACCTAGCAGCCTGGGATTTAGTTCAATTCCTCTTACACTTTTCAAGATTAAATGATCATTTCGAATGGACGACGCATCCTCCCTCCTTCGTATCCGCTCTTGATACACCGGCCCCTCTTCCACCCACCATAGTGCGCTCCTGCCCGCGTAACATTATGAGAGGGTTAAGAACATCAACGATGACAGTGTAGCAAGGGAAAGCTAAATAGGGCTATAGGAATATGAACGACTCCCTTAGTTGAAAAAGAAAGTGTCGATTGTCTATTCTTCAGGCACTCATGGGAAACTAATCTCTCCTAGAGGACACATGTGGTAAGTATTTGTTTCTAACAATCCCAAAGTCTTTAAGGTTTTGACCATTTTGTGTAACCGTTAGGATGCTCCAAAAGCACTGGATTACAGGAAGGAAACAGTGGTGTCAAAGCATTCTTTGGGAACCACATCGTGTTCTTCCTGGATGGATGATTTGCCCCGTCCGATGCCGTCGTGTGAAAGTTATTTTCATGATTTAGGTTCTATCATTCTCTCTCTACTAGAAGTGTTTGTAATGCACAGCATCCTTAGCTCACTCGAAAAGAGCAACAAGCTTCTAAGTTGAAGGTCACAGGTTCAAGTCCTCTAGGATGCAAAAAGTGCACATTAGATCATATACAGGTCTATGGGAATGCTTTGCCCTTGTTCAGGGCTAACGGGTTCTTCCTTTTAACCGAACCTACATAATCGAACCTGCATCATGCTTCGATTACTTTTCGCTATAGTGGTATATGGGGTTACTCGCCCTCCCTTCACTTTTTAAATAGCCATGATTACCAAGAACCAATGTTCACTGCATTTTTATGAAACCCTTCAATTTTTCATGGCTTGCAGTCCACTTGAAAAATTTGCTATTGTTCCATTGGTTCCCAAATGGATACATAGATTTCAAACATCGAAGAAAGAAAGCGTATTATGCGCCACTCTGGACTATCCATTCCAATTATTGTGGTTTTTGAGGTATCATACCAATACACGTCTCAGAATTTCGATCAATATTCGTGGACGGACTTGATTATCCCTCTCAAGAACAAAGATTCATAGTAGTCCATAACTCACCAAGCGTTCGATATAACTCATGCATTCATGTACGAATTAGTGTAGATGAGATCACTTCTGCAAGTTTGGTAATCAGTATATCTCCACCATCAGCCGGCCTGTGGGAGCGAGAAGTGTGGGATACGTTTGGTTTACATTCCTCCAATTATCCTAATTTACACCGTATATTAACCGATTACGGTTTCGAGGGTCACTCGTGAAAAGACTTTCCTTTAATTGGATACGTGGGAGTACATCACGATGATTTGGAGAAATGTGTGGTTCTCGAACCGATGGAGATAGCTTAATAATTTCTCTATTCCGATTTGGCCAGTCCTTGGCGACTAATGCCACCCAAATCCTTTTGTAATTTCACCACTGCTTGGCAGCTAATGCCGCCCAAATCTTTTTCTATGTCTCCAGGTTCACCTAGAGAAGGAACGAAAAAAGACTAGCAAAAAGTACTGATAGATATCTAGGGGATCGAGAAATTAATACTGCACATACAGAAAGTGGTGCACGATATTGATGTTGCTGCTTTAAACACACTTATGAGCATAAGCTCAAGAGCATAAGAGTTATGAAACACTTTGTTGAAAACATTCTCAAAGAAAATGCTGAAAGGCAAAATGTCGCCAAAATGACATTTGGCAAAATGAAAGAAATGGTTACTAGATTCAAAAACTCTCTCTAGCTCCACGGTTCGGGTATCTAAACCCGTGGCGCCGGGAGTTCAGGTGGGTGAGCCGAGTGAAAGGAAACTATCCAGCCCGATTCGGAGAGCACTTTGCCACGCTACATATCTGAAGTAAGCAAAGAGAATAGTTTTATTCTGTCCCATTGGACTAAGTTTATAGCTTGAATGCTGGATTTTTGACTCTACCCATTCGAATGGGTGTTTACCCCGAAATGTTTCTAGAGTGTATGCATACTTCCGTGAGTAACTTAGTGCAACACGGGTTCAAATCAACTTGTTTTTTATGTCACAAAATATTTATATGGCTTTTAAACTCACTTTAGGTAATGTCCTTTTGATTGGAGCCTAGGGTTAAAACAGAACAGAAGTTTACCTCGCCACTATGTCTTCCATCCCTGCTTAAACAGATTCATTCTGTGCATTCCTCCCTACAAAAAAAGGCTTCAAATATCTAGGCGATTCTTCCATTCCATCCTTCCCAGGCCCGGCTGTGGATAGATAAATGTGGCATGTGATTTCCCAAAGGGCAATTCAAGCCCTACTCGACTGGCTGGAAATTGAACAGCCAAGTGATGGGTCAATGAGAATAACGGCCAAGAGCAGTGAAACCCCAAAGGTTGCCGAACTCACTCGAAAGGCAACAATCATTGGCTCTCACATATGGAAAGGCACCTTAGAGGCCAATGTGACCATGAACCTGCCTTGTCGGATTCGAAGATCCCAGACAGGAGCAAATACTAGACAGAGCTAGGAAAATGGTCTGTGGCACTACTTGAGTCAAAACGGAAGTGGTGTTTCAAAATGTTCATTCCTGTAGACTATGATTGCTATCAATCAATACTATGTGCGATTTGCAATTGCTATCAATCAACCTCGTTATCCGCGATTGCTATCAAACAACACTGTTAGCTTTTTTGGCCCAATTGATTGGCACATTGCAAGTCACAGTATCTGGACTGCTATGGGAATCAATCACAATAACCAATCACAGTAAACCAATTGATCGGCACATTGCAAGTCATAGTATTTGGTTCTCTCACGAGTGATGAATGCACGTGTATGTAACAACACCAATGGTGCACGTGTATGCACGTGTATGTAACAACACCAATGGTGCTTCGAATTCCCAAAATTCAATAATAGTTGAAAGGCTTGCTCGCTTAGAGATTTCCATAATCCAAATTCTTAACCTAACGAAATGCACTTGCCCATGTTCCATCTCATCATATATATGGCTTTCATTTATATTGGTACTACTGATTCTATAGCTCTCACTCATATTAGTATTGATGGTTCCAGCCCCATCTACTTGTTTTGACAGAGGAGCCGAACTTGTCTATTGACATAGTCTTATTCCCACAAACATAGTTGGGATAGGTGTTCACAGAAAGGGACTAAGGGCACTCCTACTATACAGGCTCCTTCTCGGCAAAATCATCATGAGGCAAATCGACAAAGCCCAGAGTGACTTCTCATTCTCCCTCGAGTTTCCCTACTATAGTCTTGGAGTGAATATGATTCCCATCAGACATACATAATGCTTTGGCTATTACACAGATGTATACCGTGATTTCTCTGTCTATCGGTGACAACATGCAAGCATTGCACGGTGAATGTGGAGAAGTAGCCCATCATCTTGGCAATAAGGGGCCAAGCCAGTATTTTCACTAAACCCTCTAGTTGGGTAGCCATGCATTCTAATAGGTACTCCCAATTCTCTAGCAAAGATTGCTCTTTTCAACATTTCTCCACACGTACCTGTAGTAGCATTTAAGCAATATCCCTTGATTTTTCCGTTTCGACCCGAGCTTAGAGAATAGCTTCTGCTTACGAACGAACGAGAAATGGTCTCTCCAATGCATAAATGGTTGGTAATTCACATTCCCATCATCCGTGATGAAATCGGGTCCACCACGGAGACATTCATAAACGGCTCTGCCATAATTCTTAGCAGATAAGCTCAATTTTGGCTTGATTGTGTATCCGGGACGACCATATTTGCTCAGTCTATCCTGGATGCAGCTTCAAGAAATCTATCATTTAGGTGGCTCCCTGGCCCTATCACCTCTCCCTCTAGGATTTAGGAAATGGAAAAAGTAGTCAATGAAATAATGTCGCTTGACAGGCCCCTGGATATGACGTCTAGCCCCTTGAAGAAACTAGTAATGAAGAAGTTGCAACCGACATGGAATCCAAACCGATATGGAAGGTGGTATTCTATCAAACTTGCAGTTACAAATACTAGATTTGCTTAATGCATGCTCTACCCCTTGTCATGTCAGTCCCCACCATGAACTATCCGATAGTGCTATCAATGACACTACACATACGCAGAGCAAGACTTTGTATTTGCTTATTCTCGCTTATCTTTCTGAAGTACAGGCTAAAAATATTTCTAATGTCCTCTCGATTCTTTCTCTATGGGACGAATATGGCATTATTGGATAGTTCATGGAGGACTGACGGATAGTTCATGGTGGGACTGACATGACGGGAGGTATAGCAAGCTACACCCTCCTTTTCTAGTAGCGGGGGAGCCCTTATCCATATGGAAGATAAATTGAAACACAAAGTGTTGTTTTCAAAGATATAAAGGGGAGGGCTTCCCCCAGTGTTGGTTCGTACACTAAAGAGTTCTATAGGAAGAAACTACGAACTATGAAAGTGAGATACAATCAATTGTCCACCCAAAAAAGTAGAAAATCCCACGTACCAAAAGAGGTCACAAATATAGTTAATCCAAGTAACATAACAAAAGCATAATGATAGTAGGGTTAAGATACCACCGCCCTATGAACCGGACGTGAAGGTCTCCCCTCATCCGGCTCTCTAGAGCAACACTTTTGAGGTAGTCCCCATCACTGCTTTCCCTAATATATCCGCCATATACCGTATGGGGGTTTACAGGAGATCCCAAAGCCGGCACTAGTAGCCGTTACGTATGGCTCTTGTCGCTGAGATCATTATTGTAAGATTCCTCCCCCAACCTCCTTTTTGATGTCTAGTATCTTCCCCTGTAATCAATCCCTCTTCAGAAATATAAAGACCTTGTTTCTAACTGTTTTAGCCTAGAGAGAGAAAATTATTCTAGAGAGAGAATATTCAGATTATGAATATTTTTGGATAGAAAAATAACTCATCTTATTAAAATAAGTTCCCCTGAAACAGAAATTCAAAAAGAACTTTCCAATGTGCAATTGGAATTAATTGGAAATGGGTATAAAGGACCTTAGCCTAAGGGTCTAGATTTTCAGAAATTTTTGGATTATGGTCCAATTAAGGTTCCTATGGGCCAATAGCATCAATCCATGTGTAGGGAGGAGATAAATCCAATTTGTAAAAGAAGATACCCAAAAATGAGTAAATGCTCACATAAGATGAAGAGTTGAAAATGTACAAGGTTTATTAGTAAAAAACTATGAGCAATATTAAAAATATGAGATATTTTGGGTATCCAAAAATGAGTAAATGCTCACATAAGATGAAGAGTTGAAAATGTACAAGGTTTATTAGTAAAAAACTATGAGCAATATTAAAATAATTCCATTATGACACATATGTAAGGAAGGGGAGTTCTTTAAAGGAGGTGCATATTTCACATAAGATGAAGAGTTGAAAATGTACAAGGTTTATTAGTAAAAAACTATGAGCAATATTAAAATGATTCCATTATGACACATATGTAAGGAAAGGGAGTTCTTTAAAGGAGGTGCATATTTCACATGCTTGAATGAGTTTTAAACTCATAAAAATTGAGATATTTCATCTCTCCTCTCTCCTCATTTAAGTCTAGTTCTAAAAAGTTAGCTTAACTGACCTAAAAATGGTCAAATATTGACCAAACTGATTTAGAAAATTCTAGAATCAGTTTGTTTGGTTAGGAGCTCAATTTTTCCTATAAATAGAAGCCTCCCCCTTGTTGAAAAAGATATAGTGTTTATGCATCGTTACTCTACTCCACCTAAGCCAAGAACCGTGAATTCATTTAATAATTCACTAGTTTTTGGAGCTTCCCTCTTTCTTCAATCCCCATTAGTGGCTCCATCAACATACTTAACCAATTGATTGGTTGGGGGCCTCTACCGTGAACAAAGAATCAAGCAAGTTGTAAGGTAATTAGTGAATATTGATCTTTCTATAATTTCTCAATGTTTCTCTCTTCTCAACCCCTCTCAAGCTTGAGAAGTTTAATTGGTATGGTTTTTTTTTTAAATGCTATTGAAGTTTGAATAGTAGTGAAGAGTTACATAATGCTATTGAAGTTAATTTTCATTTATGTTTAAATTCTAATGATTTTTATGTAAATTCTCTCTCTCACTCAAGAAATGGTCATACTCATGACCCATTCTCAATCCAAATCAAGCTTTTTATAAAGCTTTTCCTTAACCCAAGATTAAGCTATGCTTGAGGCCAAATTAATGGCTTTTTTCTATGCTTTTAGTTTATGTATATTAATGATTCAATCCATTATGGATTAATAATCCAATTAGATATCATTTTAATTATTTTCTTAATGATAAGCATTATCCCTTAGAAAAATTGAGATTTATCAGTCATAGCAGCGGAGCTATGGCAAATTTTTTATAAAAATTATGCATAAAATAATCTCATTCAAAGCATAAAGAGAGGACTTCCTACCATATTCTAGGAATTATCATCCTAGATTAATTGAAAGAATTTCATTACAATCATGGAGAAATTAAATTTTAATATCATGCATAAAGGATAAGTTTTTATATCAAAAGTGTTATTTTTACCATTTTTATTTCATGCATAGAAGTATGCATAATGGATAAATTTTTATATCAAAAGTGTTATTTTTACCAATTTTATTTCATGCATAGAAGTATGCATAATGGATAAATTTTTATATCAAAAGTGTTATTTTTACCATTTTTATTTCATGCATAGAAGTATGCATAATGGATAAATTTTTATATCAAAAGTGTTATTTTTACCATTTTTATTTCATGCATAGAAGTATGCATAATGGATAAATTTTTATATCAAAAGTGTTATTTTTACCATTTTTATTTCATGCATAGAAGTATGCATAATGGATAAATTTTTATATCAAAAGTGTTATTTTTACCATTTTTATTTTCATGCATAGAAGTATGCATAAAGGATAAATTTTTATATCAAATCATTTTAATTTTCATGCATAGAAGTATGTATAAAGGAAAATTTTTTATATCAAAAGTGTTACTTTTATCATTTTTAATATTCATGCATAGAAGTATGCATAAAGGAAAATTTTTTATATCAAAAGTGTTACTTTTATCATTTTTAATTTTCATGCATAGAAGTATGTATAAAGGAAAATTTTTATATCAAAAGTGTTACTTTTATCATTTTTAATTTTCATGCATAGAAGTATGCATAAAGGAAAATTTTTTATATCAAAAGTGTTACTTTTATCATTTTTAATTTTCATGCATAGAAGTATGCATAAAGGAAACTTTTTATATCAAAAGTATTACTTTTATCATTTTTTATTTTCATGCATAGAAGTATGCATAAAGGAAAATCTTTTATATCAAAAGTGTTACTTTTATCATATTGGATTTCATGCATAGAGGTATGCATAAAAGTTGATTATTTTATTATAAAAGTGTGACTTTTATCATAATTGAATTTCATGCATAGAGGTATGCATAAAAGTTGATTATTTTATTGTAAGAGTGTTACTTTTATCATATTGGATTTCATGCATATAGGTATGCATAAAAGATATTCTTTTTATACTAAAAGTGTGATTTTCCTCATAAATGGATTTTATGCTTAACTTAGATGCATAAGAGAAATTCTTTTATTCTAAAAGTGTAATTTCCTACCAAATTGAATTTATGCATAAGAAGATGCATAAAAGATTGATTTTAATTTCGAAAGTGTTAGTCTCCTTAAATAGAATTTATGTATAAATAAATGTGTAGAGAAATCTTATATCAAATATAAGAATTCTCTTTTTTTTTTAAAAGATATGAAATGTGATAAGATGTGATAAGAGGTGTATGAGATGTGATAAGAATTGATAAGATGCGTATGGAAAGTGATAGGATGTGATAAGAGGTGTATGAGATGTGATAAGAATTGATAAGATGCGTATGGAAAGTGATAGGATGTGATAAGAGGTGTATGAGATGTGATAAGAATTGATAAGATGCGTATGGAAAGTGATAGGATGTGATAAGAGGTGTATGAGATGTGATAAGAATTGATAAGATGCGTATGGAAAGTGATAGGATGTGATAAGAGGTGTATGAGATGTAAAAAGATGTGTATGAGATGTGATAAGATTTGATAAGATGCGTATGGAAAGTGATAGGATGTGATAAGAGGTGTATGAGATGTAAAAAGATGTGATAAGATGTGTATGAGATGTGATAAGATTTGATAAGATGTGTATGGAAAGTGATAGGATGTGATAAGAGGTGTATGAGATGTAAAAAGATGTGATAAGATGTGTATGAGATGTGATAGAATGTGTTAAGATGAGTTAGGATGTGTTAAGATGTATATGGGATGTGTTAGGACGAGAATGGATGTAATATGGTTGTATGAATGTGATGTGGATGTATACATGTAGATGTATATGTATGAATGTGAATGTTGATGTGGATGTGGATGTATGGATGCGATTGTGAATGAAGAGGTGGATGTGGATGTATGGATGTAGATACGGATGTGGATGTATGTATGTGAATGTGGATGTATGAATGAGGATGTGAAAATGGATGTATGCATGTGAATGTGGATGTATGAATATGAATGTGGATGTGTGGATGTGGAAATGGAGGTATGGATGTATGAATGTAGATGTGGATGTATGCATGTAGATGCGTATTATGAATGTGAAATTGGATGTATGATGTGGACATACGAACATGCATATGTATGTAGAATAATGAATATGAAGATGTATGTGAGATAATGTAGTCCATATGAGTGAATGGATGAGAACGAATACACACTGAATGGAATGTGGAATAAGTAATGTGGTCCGAGAGTGGATAATATGGAAAGACAAGAGTTCGTTATAGAAACTGTATTTGTGACTGTTTGTAAATGACTGTTTTATGTCAAGAATGCTGGAGAAGCATTTTGACCGTCTTGAGGATTAAGGTCATGAAGACTGAACTGATAAAGTTGCAACTGCTGACGGAGAGTCAATGGAGGACGTCTCGCGTAGCAAGGTCGATCGAGGTCTTGACCAGCCTCGGCTCGATTTAAATGGTGAGCTTCCGGTACGGTGGATGAGGGACCAAGGAAGCGGCCTATGAGTGAAGCGCTAGGTTACCTGCGAAGGATCCTAGAGGGTGCTGACCATACGGTGCTCGGGCTCTGGGTCGCCGAAGATACCCACACGTGCGTCGTGGAAGATATTGGAATAAGGAGTAAGAGTTGTTTTCTGAAACCGGGCATGGATCTGGTTGATTGACCCTGCTGGTCCTCAACAGATGAGTCCATGGCTCTTTTATATGGATCTGTGGGTTGATCTTGCTGATCTTCCACGGAGATTCCATTCTATTATATGAATATATTGCCGGTTACTATGAGCTAGGAACCATGGAAAAGGCCCCTGAGAGAACAGGTGGTGAGCGTTCTGGTTGCCAATGATGCCATAAGTATACTGATGAAAGAATGACTGGAAATAAGGATTCAACCAGAGACTTTGAGGGTTGTCATCAGTGACATAATGGTTTTATTAAAGGATTGTTTTAAAGCTAGTTGATGCTAAGAAAAAGGCAATTTCATATTGGGTGTGTAAGTGGTATGACTAGTTTTATGTTTGCATGAACTTCCGGCTAGGGGGCCTTGGAACTCTTTTCCTTGGTACCCGGGACAAAACCTAACCAAATTCCAAATTGGATCCCATCACTACAGTGGTTGGGCGGTTGGCTAACCCATGGGATCGGATGGGGTTAGGCTGGACTGATGGATCCGTAAATCGAGATTTAATTTCTATTATTACGATAGATGAAGCAAATCCCGGATAGAAATTGTTCTATGGATAGGAATCAACGGCTGTGCCTCTTGATGGGGAAAAAAGCGTTGATCCCAATGATCCAAGTGCAAGTTCTTCCTTGATTTGACCAAGTACCGTTAAAGGTGCAGTCAGATCAGTTTGATCAGTAATGATCTTGACTACGTTAGAGTAAAGAGTTATCCTGGTGGAATCGCCGTGCTTTCCGGGTAAAGGAAGTTTTTTCGGTTTCGGTTTTGGACAAACCGACGAATTAGTCTCTTGTCCGGATATCGGTGGGCGAGGCCCCGAGTGTGGGACCCCTGTCCCGCGCGAGAAGTGCTACTTCCGCTGCTAGTACCCCGAATCCGTTGCTCGGTGGGAACAGGGATCTCACAGTTGGTATCAGAGCGGTTTTGAAAGCAAATAAAGATAATTAAATTCTTATCTGAAATTGGTAATAAGAATTCAGAAACAGCATTTTCATAATGTATTTTCATTCCGTAAGATTCTTTAATGAAGAAATTTTAATCAAAGAAATTGTTTTTATAGATGGAAGTTCCACATTTATCTGGTATTCCCGACCTCACCCAGTCTCAAGATATGATTGCATTTGCCTTCGAGCATCTCATCTCTTCCGCTTCAACTCAAACAAGCCGAGCAAGACTCGCACGCCATTTCGCGGATTTATATTTTCCTACCCCAGCGGAGAGAATACAACATAAGTGGTTTGCAGGGCAATATGTCCACGCCCATTGCAACCACCATACAATGCTGTGGCAGAATCTCTCATTGACTATGATCCTGTTAAAGCTGAAAATGGTGCGTGGTGTCATTCTATATCATTCGACACCTCGAAATTTCAGACTTTCATGTCGAATTTATAGACTCCTTAGTCGATTTATCCCTAAGGAGAAAATAATAGCTCCCTTCGCAGTTAGAGAACTTATGTAACAGAGCATGACTATGGCCCAGTACCGTCGTCTTATGCGTCTCTCGAAGAGATTTTGAATTTTGGAGCCGAGCCACTCTATGTAATTATTGCAACTTGTATATAAATATACAAATGTTTTTTTTACGGACGATCGGATAAAGAAAAATCTATTTATCAGACTTAAGTCATAGATCTCCAATAAGATCAACTGAGGAGCAAATTATGTCAAAAGTTTATCAAGACGCACAAAAAGGTTGTAATTGTTTGATATAATTCATACAAATTATTAATTCAAATTGAAATTCGTAAATTAGTAATTGGGTCTTCAATTGGAAGTACCGCAATTGTATGGAACCCTGACTTGCTTGAGACCTAGACATGATGGTATTTACCTTATAGTTTCGAGTATCATGACTATCCGTATATACCGAGGGTATAACTGCAGCTCTTTACCGACAGTATATACGAGTAAATCTAAGACTTGAAATTATAAGCGTTAATGCTATCCAGATGATGATTTTGAATGTGGTTGATATGATTTTTAATTCTGTTTGGGAACTGATGAATTGATTTGGATTCTGATTGAAAAATGATGATCCTTGAAAATGGGTTGAAATGTAATAAGCTGAGCGAAACCACAATGTGGATGATTGGGACGAGTCCCTGTAATGATAAATGATGAAAATGATTCAGCAAATCACTATGAGATTAGTGGATTATGTTGTCAAATTGCTACTGTTAATACTTGAGACGGTAGATCAAGTTAAGGGATGACAAATTGAGAACTTGCTTAACTTAAATTCCGTGGAGGAATGTTCAGAAGGAAATTTTCGGTCTAATGGACCATTATCGTGTTAAAGATATGAATGATATGATTTGAATGAATTGTTATTTAATGATGAATTCTATATAAGGGATATTTATCCCCATATTCTATTGGGTTGACCGGAATATAAGGAACCCCAGAATAAATTGGATCTTAAGCAAAAAAGTTGTCCTCTACTTGCGAGATGAGGACATCTTGCACCTTTTAAGTGGGGTAGAATGTAAGATTCCTCCCCCAGCCTTAGAGGTATACAGGAGTAAAAATCTCCCTTTCTGATCTTATAATTATTCTCTCTCTAAAATAAAAGAAAGATTCTGTTTAAAAAAAAGGAAGAACCTTTTTCCTGAATACTTCTCAAGAGTCCCACCTGTTTTAAGGATTCAGAATAATGAGTTCAGAAGTGAGAATCGATGTTTTGGATATCAAGGTTTTGGTCTCGAGTACGGCCCAAAAGAAGTTCTTTATCTCTTGGGAAGTATAAGAAGTTATCTCCCAGATATTGTGGACCAAAGAAAGTAGGTGATTTAGCTTACGAACTTCTTTTATCTCCTCATCTCAAAGTTCTGAATACCTTCTATAGAAAAAAATGTGCCAAACCCAAATCATGGAAAGACGGTAAAACTTCAGTGGCAAGTTACCATTGGCTTCTAAGTTACGCTAGCTCCTTCCTTTATATAAGTCGTAACTTTTACTTGTCATTCACAGTAATCTTACTTCCATCGATCTTCTTTCCTTCTTAATCTCCTTCATGGCTTGGCAACAAGAATTAGTTTTATCCATGATGATTTCTCACCTTCAAGACGCAAGGGAGTCTGTGAAGAAAGATTTTATAGAACAGTATGAGCGCTCACTTTTCCCTCACTTGGGAACTTCTGTAGCGCAGACAAAATGGCGGACCTATCAAGACATAACTAGGGTAACACCCTGGGGTCAGCAGCACTTTCGTAACAATGTCCGCTTGGCCATGGTTATCGAAGCCTTGGGTTTGGGTCCTCGATACTACTGCGTCATGAGATCAAGACATCTTGGGTTTTCTGAGCGGGTCTTCTTACTGGCGTGTTTTCTTCCTCATGAGAAGATATGCCTTTACCCCGTTTTTGGCTTACCTCTCAGAGGTCCTTTTGTTAGAACACCTCATACCACTGAGATAGGCGCAGCAATAACCAACAGAATCATTCCCATAGATGAGTTACCTTATACTTGTGCAGCTTGTGAGGACTGCTTTTGTGACCATATGATGGACGGGCTTATGGAAGTGTAAAGAGTTCCTCTATCTTTACTGTATAAGTTCCGAGAATGAATAAAGTTTAAATCTTGTTCTTATTTTGAATCTTGATCTCTTTAAGACTTATCTTGGTGGTTAATCTTGATTAAAATTTTTCTCTAAGTCTCATATTCGTGAATCTTGCGAAATTATCACAAGTTGCGAGATGAGGACATCTCGCGTTTTTTAAGTGGGGTAGAATGTAAGATTCCTCCCCCAACCCCCTTTTTGATGTCTAGTATCTTCCCCTGTAATCAATCCCTCTTCAGAAATATAAAGACCTTGTTTCTAACTGTTTTAGCCTAGAGAGAGAAAATTATTCTAGAGAGAGAATATTCAGATTATGAATATTTTTGGATAGAAAAATAACTCATCTTATTAAAATAAGTTCCCCTGAAACAGAAATTCAAAAAGAACTTTCCAATGTGCAATTGGAATTAATTGGAAATGGGTATAAAGGACCTTAGCCTAAGGGTCTAGATTTTCAGAAATTTTTGGATTATGGTCCAATTAAGGTTCCTATGGGCCAATAGCATCAATCCATGTGTAGGGAGGAGATAAATCCAATTTGTAAAAGAAGATACCCAAAAATGAGTAAATGCTCACATAAGATGAAGAGTTGAAAATGTACAAGGTTTATTAGTAAAAAACTATGAGCAATATTAAAAATATGAGATATTTTGGGTATCCAAAAATGAGTAAATGCTCACATAAGATGAAGAGTTGAAAATGTACAAGGTTTATTAGTAAAAAACTATGAGCAATATTAAAATAATTCCATTATGACACATATGTAAGGAAGGGGAGTTCTTTAAAGGAGGTGCATATTTCACATAAGATGAAGAGTTGAAAATGTACAAGGTTTATTAGTAAAAAACTATGAGCAATATTAAAATGATTCCATTATGACACATATGTAAGGAAAGGGAGTTCTTTAAAGGAGGTGCATATTTCACATGCTTGAATGAGTTTTAAACTCATAAAAATTGAGATATTTCATCTCTCCTCTCTCCTCATTTAAGTCTAGTTCTAAAAAGTTAGCTTAACTGACCTAAAAATGGTCAAATATTGACCAAACTGATTTAGAAAATTCTAGAATCAGTTTGTTTGGTTAGGAGCTCAATTTTTCCTATAAATAGAAGCCTCCCCCTTGTTGAAAAAGATATAGTGTTTATGCATCGTTACTCTACTCCACCTAAGCCAAGAACCGTGAATTCATTTAATAATTCACTAGTTTTTGGAGCTTCCCTCTTTCTTCAATCCCCATTAGTGGCTCCATCAACATACTTAACCAATTGATTGGTTGGGGGCCTCTACCGTGAACAAAGAATCAAGCAAGTTGTAAGGTAATTAGTGAATATTGATCTTTCTATAATTTCTCAATGTTTCTCTCTTCTCAACCCCTCTCAAGCTTGAGAAGTTTAATTGGTATGGTTTTTTTTTTAAATGCTATTGAAGTTTGAATAGTAGTGAAGAGTTACATAATGCTATTGAAGTTAATTTTCATTTATGTTTAAATTCTAATGATTTTTATGTAAATTCTCTCTCTCACTCAAGAAATGGTCATACTCATGACCCATTCTCAATCCAAATCAAGCTTTTTATAAAGCTTTTCCTTAACCCAAGATTAAGCTATGCTTGAGGCCAAATTAATGGCTTTTTTCTATGCTTTTAGTTTATGTATATTAATGATTCAATCCATTATGGATTAATAATCCAATTAGAGATCATTTAAATTATTTTCTTAATGATAAGCATTATCCCTTAGAAAATTTGAGATTTATCAGTCATAGCAACGGAGCTATGCCAAAATTTTTATAAAAATTATGCATAAAATAATCTCATTCAAAGCATAAAAAGAGGACTTCCTACCATATTCTAGGAATTATCATCCTAGATTAATTGAAAGAATTTCATTACAATCATGGAGAAATTGAATTTTAATATCATGCATAAAGGATAAGTTTTTATATCAAAAGTGTTATTTTTACCATTTTTATTTCATGCATAGAAGTATGCATAATGGATAAATTTTTATATCAAAAGTGTTATTTTTACCATTTTTATTTCATGCATAGAAGTATGCATAATGGATAAATTTTTATATCAAAAGTGTTATTTTTACCATTTTTATTTCATGCATAGAAGTATGCATAATGGATAAATTTTTATATCAAAAGTGTTATTTTTACCATTTTTATTTCATGCATAGAAGTATGCATAATGGATAAATTTTTATATCAAAAGTGTTATTTTTACCATTTTTATTTTCATGCATAGAAGTATGCATAAAGGATAAATTTTTATATCAAAAGTGTTACTTTTATCATTTTAATTTTCATGCATAGAAGTATGTATAAAGGAACATTTTTTATATCAAAAGTGTTACTTTTATCATTTTTAATATTCATGCATAGAAGTATGCATAAAGGAAATTTTTTTATATCAAAAGTGTTACTTTTATCATTTTTAATTTTCATGCATAGAAGTATGTATAAATGAAAATTTTTATATCAAAAGTGTTACTTTTATCATTTTTAATTTTCATGCATAGAAGTATGCATAAAGGAAAATTTTTTATATCAAAAGTGTTACTTTTATCATTTTTAATTTTCATGCATAGAAGTATGCATAAAGGAAAATTTTTATATCAAAAGTGTTACTTTTATCATTTTTAATTTTCATGCATAGAAGTATGTATAAAGGAAAATTTTTATATCAAAAGTATTACTTTTATCATTTTTAATTTTCATGCATAGAAGTATGCATAAAGGAAAATTTTTTATATCAAAAGTGTTACTTTTATCATATTGGATTTCATGCATAGAGGTATGCATAAAAGTTGATTATTTTATTATAAAAGTGTGACTTTTATCATAATTGAATTTCATGCATAGAGGTATGCATAAAAGTTGATTATTTTATTGTAAGAGCGTTACTTTTATCATATTGGATTTCATGCATATAGGTATGCATAAAAGATATTCTTTTTATACTAAAAGTGTGATTTTTCTCATAAATGGATTTTATGCTTAACTTAGATGCATAAGAGAAATTCTTTTATTCTAAAAGTGTAATTTCCTACCAAATTGAATTTATGCATAAGAAGATGCATAAAAGATTGATTTTAATTTCGAAAGTGTTAGTCTCCTTAAATAGAATTTATGTATAAATAAATGTGTAGAGAAATCTTATATCAAATATAAGAATTCTCTTTTAAATAAAAAAAGATATGAAATGTGATAAGATGTGATAAGAGGTGTATGAGATGTGATAAGAATTGATAAGATGCGTATGGAAAGTGATAGGATGTGATAAGAGGTGTATGAGATGTGATAAGAATTGATAAGATGCGTATGGAAAGTGATAGGATGTGATAAGAGGTGTATGAGATGTGATAAGAATTGATAAGATGCGTATGGAAAGTGATAGGATGTGATAAGAGGTGTATGAGATGTAAAAAGATGTGTATGAGATGTGATAAGATTTGATAAGATGCGTATGGAAAGTGATAGGATGTGATAAGAGGTGTATGAGATGTAAAAAGATGTGATAAGATGTGTATGAGATGTGATAAGATTTGATAAGATGTGTATGGAAAGTGATAGGATGTGATAAGAGGTGTATGAGATGTAAAAAGATGTGATAAGATGTGTATGAGATGTGATAGAATGTGTTAAGATGAGTTAGGATGTGTTAAGATGTATATGGGATGTGTTAGGATGAGAATGGATGTAATATGGTTGTATGAATGTGATGTGGATGTATACATGTAGATGTATATGTATGAATGTGAATGTTGATGTGGATGTGGATGTATGGATGCGATTGTGAATGAAGAGGTGGATGTGGATGTATGGATGTAGATACGGATGTGGATGTATGTATGTGAATGTGGATGTATGAATGAGGATGTGAAAATGGATGTATGCATGTGAATGTGGATGTATGAATATGAATGTGGATGTGTGGATGTGGAAATGGAGGTATGGATGTATGAATGTAGATGTGGATGTATGCATGTAGATGCGTATGTATGAATGTGAAATTGGATGTATGATGTGGACGTACGAACATGGATATGTATGTAGAATAATGAATATGAAGATGTATGTGAGATAATGTAGTCCATATGAGTGAATGGATGAGAACGAATACACACTGAATGGAATGTGGAATAAGTAATGTGGTCCGAGAGTGGATAATATGGAAAGACAAGAGTTCGTTATAGAAACTGTATTTGTGACTGTTTGTAAATGACTGTTTTATGTCAAGAATGCTGGAGAAGCATTTTGACCGTCTTGAGGATTAAGGTCATGAAGACTGAACTGATAAAGTTGCAACTGCTGACGGAGAGTCAATGGAGGACGTCTCGCGTAGCAAGGTCGATCGAGGTCTTGACCAGCCTCGGCTCGATTTAAATGGTGAGCTTCCGGTACGGTGGATGAGGGACCAAGGAAGCGGCCTATGAGTGAAGCGCTAGGTCACCTGCGAAGGATCCTAGAGGGTGCTGACCATACGGTGCTCGGGCTCTGGGTCGCCGAAGATACCCACACGTGCGTCGTGGAAGATATTGGAATAAGGAGTAAGAGTTGTTTTCTGAAACCGGGCATGGATCTGGTTGATTGACCTTGCTGGTCCTCAACAGTTGAGTCCATGGCTCTTTTATATGGATCTGTGGGTTGATCTTGCTGATCTTCCACGGAGATTCCATTCTATTATATGAATATATTGCCGGTTACTATGAGCTAGGAACCATGGAAAAGGCCCCTGAGAGAACAGGTGGTGAGCGTTCTGGTTGCCAATGATGCCATAAGTATACTGATGAAAGAATGACTGGAAATAAGGATTCAACCAGAGACTTTGAGGGTTGTCATCAGTGACATAATGGTTTTATTAAAGGATTGTTTTAAAGCTAGTTGATGCTAAGAAAAAGGCAATTTCATATTGGGTGTGTAAGTGGTATGACTAGTTGTATGTTTGCATGAACTTCCGGCTAGGGGGCCTTGGAACTCTTTTCCTTGGTACCCGGGACAAAACCTAACCAAATTCCAAATTGGATCCCATCACTACAGTGGTTGGGCGGTTGGCTAACCCATGGGATCGGATGGGGTTAGGCTGGACTGATGGATCCGTAAATCGAGATTTAATTTCTATTATTACGATAGATGAAGTAAATCCCGGATAGAAATTGTTCTATGGATAGGAATCAACGGCTGTGCCTCTTGATGGGGAAAAAAGCGTTGATCCCAATGATCCAAGTGCAAGTTCTTCCTTGATTTGACCAAGTACCGTTAAAGGTGCAGTCAGATCAGTTTGATCAGTAATGATCTTGACTACGTTAGAGTAAAGAGTTATCCTGGTGGAATCGCCGTGCTTTCCGGGTAAAGGAAGTTTTTCCGGTTTCGGTTTTGGACAAACCGACGGATTAGTCTCTTGTCCGGATATCGGTGGGCGAGGCCCCGAGTGTGGGACCCCTGTCCCGCACGAGAAGTGCTACTTCCGCTGCTAGTACCCCGAATCCGTTGCTCGGTGGGAACAGGGATCTCACAATTATTTTCCCGTGCTCTAGCTATTTCTCTCCCTAGATTCTTAACCCTACGTGTAGTTACGGGTGGCGTAGCTATATATTCTCAAGGAAAGGCAGAGGGCTGCGATTTTCCCTACTTTAGCAAAACTTGGCATACCGCCGTGACCTTTGTTAGATACGCCCACCATTGTCAGATTCCTTCCCAGCCCCTCAAGATGTTGAGTTTCTTCCCCTGTAATTAATCCCCTTTTCAGAATAATAAAAGATCTTGTTTCTACCTGTTTTAACCTAGAGAGAGAAAATATTCTAGAGAGAGGTAATTTGGTTTTTAGATATCTTTGGATGGAAAATAATCCCTTATTAAAATAAATTTTCCCAAAACAGAAGTTTAAAAAGAAATTCCTAAGGTGCATTAGAAATAAATTTTAATGTGCACAAAAGACCTTAGCCGCCTCTAAGGGTCCAGATTTCTTGAAAATTTTGGATTAAGGTTCTTATGGACCAATAAGATTAATCCAAATGTAGGGAGGAGGAGATAAATTGAAGAATAAAAGAAACCCCCCCCCAAAAAAAAAGAGTAAATGCTCACATAAGATGAAGAGTGGACTAAGGACCAAAGAAAAGAGTAAAAAATTTGAATTTTGACACCTCAGGGGATCTCCCCTCATGAAGTAGGTGCCTTTTTTCTCATCATTACCCCCAATTTTTAATCAATAAAATGACCAAACTGATCTAGAAAATTCTAGAATCGGTTTGCTTGGTTAGAGGCTCACTTTTTCCTATAAATAGAAGCCTCCCCCCCCCATATTTGTGATACTACAAATAGCACAAAAAGTTTGTTGATGGAGAATCAAACACTGAGACATGTAGAGAAAAAAAAGAGAGACATGTAGAACTTAAACACTTACATGCCAATCGCATCCTTTTGTAAGCTCCTCCTCCTCCTCTGTTATAGGTAAACCAGCACGTTTGGCTTCTAAAATTGTAGCTTCTAGCCATCTACCTGTGGGAAAGTCCGGAAGAGCTTGCATACCTTCTGGATATGGGAGATTTCTTGTAGTGCGATTCCTTCTGAAACTTAAACGATCTTGTACTCGCTGTCGCTTGAGAGCTTCATATGTCTCAATCCACTTCTCCATTACATGAGAGTTCAAGATGCAAAATTTGTTGATTTTTTCCCTCAAAGTGTTATCCATCTTTCTCTTAATGCCTTGGCCTTGAGGTTCCTCACCAATGACTCGCCTGTTGGACTCTTGAGACCATAGTCGAGGTATCTCTGGATCTGAGGAACTTAAATATTCAGTGATGTAAACAAGGGACTCTTGTATCAGCCACCCTTCTGACATACTACCCTCTGGGCGAGCCATTTGGCGAACAAATCCCTTTAATGTCTTCATAAACCTCTCCAAAAAGAACATCCATCTTGAATGGACTGTTCCAGCAACTGCAACCTCATCTACAACATGAACTAGCAGATGCATCTGGATTGTTAATAAACTTGTAGGGAAAAACTTCTCTACCATGCAGACTGCCTCTATGGAGTTTAAACGCGCTGTCTCCAAAGTGTCTCTCTTTATCTCTTTTGAAGAAATCCAGCGCACCAATGTGCCAATCTTATAGATAGTAGCTCTAATGTCTTCAATGAGGCAATCTTTTATTGCTATGGGTAGCACAAATTGTAGAAACTTGTGCCAATCATGACTCTTGAGACCACTAAGATCATCATCCTTTGTAAATGCACTTTTCAAGCAATGCATACAACCTGTAGGAGTCCGAAACTCTGAAATTGTCCTCTTGACTTGTTGTTCCTCCATCTTGCTAAGAACCCATGGGGCTCTTGGAAGTAGCACCCTTCCATTGGGTCTAGTGCGAGCCCACAACTCTTGCATGCAACCAATCTCTTCCAAGTCATCCCTTTGGCCTTTAGTATCCTTTTTTCCAGTCATGGTCTTCCACAGAATGTCAGCTACATTCTTGAAAATATGCATCGGGTCAAGCAAATGGTTTATAAGGAGATCACCCCAATAGGGGAGTTGGTGAAAGATAGAGAGCCTCTTCATCCCAGGACATGCCAAGTTGCCACATTCTTCCCATTTGATCTTCCAATCGCTTGCCTTCAATGCACTTGGAGGAGGTCTTCCTAGATTACCATCCCGCAATTCATGATTTTCTGGAAGATACCTAACATGTCCTCAAGCTCTTGTAGTGTACAAGCTTCATGTAAGATAATTTTCTTACTTATTTACAAATTTCAAATCTATGGTTTTCTTGATTTTTTTGTTTTGCAGTTAATTTAATTAAATTCAAATGCTATGCCTTGATGAAAAGGCCACCCCCTTCTCTTCTTTACATTCCAGCCTTTCTTAATCCTAGAAAGATTAACTAAGGGATTAATTAAACTCTTCTTATTGTTTACTCTCTTGAATTTAGAAAATTGTGTAGATTAGAGTTCTATGAATCTAAGTTGGGTTAATTTAAGTTAAATAAAGAATGAAAAAAATGAGAAATGGTCAGCCATACAAAGGAGATTATGGAAAACTTTTCCAGAATTTTGTGGAAAAGAAAGTTTATTTTTACGTTATTCCAAAAGAGTAATTCCCACCATTTTTGCATCTAAAAGAAATATTCTAATTACTCCATGTACATACTCACCTATGAATATGCATGGATATCACTGATATTAATTATTAAAATTGATTTTTATGCATAAAGGATTTTTTTTATAAAAGTGTTATTCTTATTAAATTTAATTTTTATGCATAGAGAGATGCATAAAGGAAATTTTTTATTACAAAAGTGTTATTCTTATTAAATTTAATTTTTATGCATAGAAAGATGCATAAAGGAAAATTTTTTATTACAAAAGTGTTATTCTTATTAAATTTAAATTCTATGCATAGAAAGATGCATATTGGAAATTTTTTCATTATAAAAGTGTTATTCTTATTAAATTTAACTTTTATGCATAGAAAGATGCATAAAGGAAATTTTTTAATTACAAAAGTGTTATTCTTATTAAATTTATTTTTTATGCATAGAAAGATGCATAAAGGAACTTTTTTTATTACAAAAGTGTTATTCTTATTAAATTTAATTTCTATGCATAAAGGAATTTTTCTTATTACAAAAATGTTACTCTTATTAAATTTAAATTCTATGCATAGAAAGATGCATAATGGAAATTTTTTTATTTTAAAAGTGTTATTCTTATAAATTTAATTTTTATGCATAGAAAGATGCATAAATAAATTTTTTTATTACAAAAGTGTTATTCTTATTAAATTTAATTTTTATGCATAGAAAGATGCATAAAGGAATTTTTTAATACAAAAGTGTTATTCTTATTAAAATTGATTTTTATGCATAGAAAGATGCATAAAAGATTTTTTTTATTATAAAAGTGTTATTCTTTCTAAATTTAATTTCTATGCATAGAAAGATGCATAATGAAAATTATTTTTATTATAAAAGTGTTATTCCTATTAAAGTTGATTTTTATGCATAAATAGATGCATACAGAATTTTTATATCAAAATTAGAATTCTCTTAAATTCTATGTTTACATTCTATGAGTTTTTTATAAATGAATAATTAAATAATCTAAGAGAGAAATTTCTATCGTTTTATATTCACACGGATTGTAAAAAGAAAATTCAGGAAATCTATCGAGATCGAAATATTTAGATAAATGCTTGATTTATTCCTCGTTGGAATTTGTAACTAATTTAGAAATCAGTTAAGTGAATATTCAAAGAAAGAAATTTAGTAAAATTAGTAACTGAATTGTCAAACCCCCTTTCGAGAAAGATAGTTCATGAAAAATCTTATCCGACTCGAACCTTGAATTAGACTATGACCAAGACCAAATTCCTTTGTCAGTTTCAAGGAAAGAAGGTGTGACCAGTTTAGAAAAATACATTCAAAACTCTCGCCAAATCTGAAACTAAGTTTGAGACCCTTCGAATTGATCTGTGGATCAAGGTTACAGAATTCGAGGAATTCTGGTATGAAATTTAGAATTCCGGTCAAGAAGTTTTGGGGATACTGATTCAAGAATTACTCCTTGTATTCAAAAGAAAATCAAACTGAAAACTTGCATAGAAACCCTGTTTTCTTAAAGGACTGTCTTACGCCAGAATGATGGGCCAGAATGCTGGAAGGAGCATTTGGTATATGTTTTTCTAAGGGAAGTTCGGTTGCAACAGCTGGCAAGGAGTGTTCAAAGGGGGACAGCTCACGCCGCAAAGCCTGCCCAGGTCTTGACAACACCATATTAGTGAATTTGGGAATTTTCCAATTCCCATTTTTGAATACTTAAAAAAGGGGACATGGATAACATGTTTGTAAGTTTCTCAAAACCCTATCATATGACCTATCGTTGGAAAGCGCTTGAAAAATGGAATCTAAAGAGCTATAAAGCGCTCATTTTGGATTAGTGGTGTTCAAGTTATGCTTAATCCAAACTTTTGACCACGTGTCCCAAACTTGTGGGAAATTCCCATATTCCCCAATATGGTGTTTGACCAGCCTCAGTATGGTTGAAAAATGGTGTGCTTCCGGTACGATGGATGAGGACCAACGAAGCGGTCCCTGAGTGAAGTGCCAGGACACCTAAGGAGGATCCTAGAGGGTTCTAACCAGGCGATGCATGGGCTCCCGGTGCCTAGGACACCCATGCATATGTTGTGGAGGAAGATATGTATGATGGACGAAATGATTATTGTAATCTATTACTAGATCTCATTGGCTGACAAGTTGGTCTCAACGGAGAGTCCAGAGTGATACTGTTTTTTGAGACACAAGAGACTCGATGGAAATTTTGAGTTATGATATCTGTAACCAATAACTGTTTGTCAATGGATTATTTAATATGTTAAAGTTTTAAAGAGAAGTGTGTGCGTATCTGTATTCGAAAGCAAAAGTGAAGAAAGGCATTCAATTATGGGTGGGTGAGTAATTGTCTAGTTCTACCGATTCCAGAGGTTGGGTGGTGGCTAACCCATGGGCCGGATGGGGTTAGTCTAGAATCAGTGGAGTTTTAATAATTAAATTGAAATAATAGGAATTCGCTTAGAATTATCTGGTTCTACCGATTGCAGTGGTGGGGTGGTGTGGTTGGGTGGTAGCTAACCCATGGGCCGGATGGGGTTAGGCTAGAATCAGTGGAGTTTTAATAATTAAATTGAAATAATAGGAATTCGCTTAGAATTCAAGTAGTTAAATAAAGTCCTGAAGAATTTCTCAAATGAGTAGATCAACGGCGGCTGTGCCTGATTTCGGTTAGGAAAAAAGCATTGATTTCCTCAAATGATTAGATCAACAGCTATGCCTGATTTCGGTTAGGAAAAAGCGTTGATTTCTTCAAATTAAGTGAGTGATAGTTTTCCTTCTATCTGGTTTAATCAAGTGATAGTTTTCCTTCTATCTGGTTTAATCAAGTGAAGGATAGTTTAGTCTCTTGACCCCGTTAGAAAATTCATTTTAAGAAAATCAAAAAGGTGGAATCGCCCCCCTTTTTTGAGCAAAGGAAATTTTCCAAGTTTCGATTTTGGAATGACTACCAGTTTAGTCTCGTGTCATCCGAAAATTCGAGGGCAAGGCCCCGAGTGGGAAACCCTACCTCGTGGAAGAGGAAGCTACTTCCACTCTACTAGCAACCGGGAATCCGGTGCGGGAGGGGGCAGTGGGGTCTCACAGCTGGTATCAGAGCACTGTTGTAAACTTACAAAACAGCAGCAGAAATTGCCTAAAATTTTAAAGTAAATCTGGGAAATAATATTTTCACTTGTTAAGATTATGTTTGAAATGAACTTCATAAATTAAAAACTCATAAATTGAACTGGATTTTTAGATGGATACCCCAAATCTGTCTAGCATTCCTGGACTCTCCTAGAGTCAGGATATGATCGCCTTTGCCTTCGAAAATCTCATCAACTCCACTACAACCCGAGTAAGCAGAGTGAGACTTGCTCGTCACTTTGAGGATTTATACTTTCCTGATCCATTAGAGCAACGTCAGCATATGTGGTTCTCTGGAGGACGAAGTATTTGCGTCAATACTAATCAACAAGAGAGACTCAGACAGAATATCTCACTAGCCATGATCTTGATAAGTCTAGGAGTTATTCATTAATGTACAACTCTATAGTCATTCACCCCTGAATTTTAGAAATTCTTGCCGTATTTTTAGACTTCTTAGCCGCTTTATTCCTAGGAGAAGAATTATAGCACTATTATCAATGAATTATGTATATCATAGCATGTCTCCATCGTAGTATCACCTTTTTATGCGTACGCAATTGAGGCAGTGATTTTTGGAGCTGAGACACTCTATGTATATATCAAAAACTTTTGGTAATAAATGATGTTTTGCAAAAGATTCCAAATTATTTTTCATGTTCGTGAATATTGGTTCACAAAAGTATCGGAGTGAATCTTGTTTTCAAGAATTATGATGGAATATTTATTTGTTAAGAAATAAATCTCAAAAATTAAATAGTCATAAATCTGTTGACAAAGTTAAGTTGACAAAAATATTGTTTTGTCAGAATCATGAGGCACGCAGCCCGTGCTAGGAAGCCGAATCCTCTTACCGATGATGAAGAGTTAGATCCGGACGTTCGTAAAGCCCTGCACCAATCCCAACATGGTCCCTTCAAGGGTGAAGGGGAACAATTAGGAGAAGCAGTGGAAAAATGGATCGAGGAATGGAAGAATATTTTGATGTAACCGGTTATAATGAGAGGAGCAAGATGGCTCTCGCTAGATTGAAAATTGTGGAAACGGCCAGGGTCGCATGGAGGAACCATTGCGAGACAAATTATCTCCACCGAAATACCCAGACTTGGTCAAATCTTAAAGCTTATCTTAGGAAGAGGTTCTATCCTCTGGGCTTTCTCGAAACCAAAATGATTGAGTTCTTGGAACTGAAGCAGGATAGCTAGACGATTGAAGAATACCATCAGGCATTTGCCCTTCTCCTCAAATATTCTCCACTTTTGGATGAAGAGTAGCTGATGGTGGCCAGATTCATTCGAGGGAAATGAACGAGCCATTGAACACTTTAGTGAAAAATGCCAAACCAATCTCAATGGCAGAAGCTGTCAAAATGGCAGAAGCTATCAGAATGGCAAAGGACTTTGCCAAAACATTTGATGTTAAGGTCCCGTAGAGCCGAAGCTTGTACCCTCAAACTTTAAAAGGTTCCAAACCCTGGGAAGTGCTTCAAACTTTCCACCCCCAAAGAGGCAGCAAGGCCCTAATCAGAATTATGATGCTGGGAGATTCAAAAGTGAAGGAAGACCCTTCCCTCAACACTTTCTCAGGAGCCCCACCTCTTTCAAGGATTCAGAGGGATGAGCTTAGAAGTGAGAACAAGTGTTTTGGGTGTCAGGGTTTCAGTCACCAGCTTAAAGACTGCCCAACTCCTGCCATGTCAAGAGGACAAGGAAGTCAAGGACCTAGAGTGCAGAGACCAACCCCTTTGTATCAGTCAAATCAGGGTCCATCTCGCCAAAATCAAGGCAATCCCAAGAGGACTCCAGCTCTCAACCATCTGCCTCTGTTCAGAGTAGCCTCAGAAATCCCTCCCAAATTTGGGGTAACCAAAGAGGAAGAGTTTCGCCCCAATCTGCAGCAGCCAAAGCAGTTACGATAGCAGAAGTAGTGGAAAAGGAAAGAGGTCAGATTTATGCAACGATTGAAAACTAAGGGCCAAATCGTGCATTCTCTATCATCCATACTCGAGCTGAGTATAAGGGTAAGCCATTCAAGTTTTTGATTGATTTAGGCAGTACTCATTCATTTATTTCTCTAGGATGCTTGCGTAAGCTAGTCTTAGAACAGAAAGCAGAGAAACCTATGCAAGTTGAATTGGCCAGTGGGAAGATTCTTTTCACTCACCATGAGATAAATCGTATTCAGTTTAATCTAGATGGGAATGTAACTGACTGCCAGTTCAAAGTCTTACCTTTGGGAGTTTTCGACGGAATCCTTGGAATGAATTGGCTCCACAAAAATCAAGCTGACATTCACTGTCACAATGGAACCATTTCCTTCCATGACCTTCACGGAAACAAAGTTCAAGGAACTGGAATTTTTGGATCCCTAGATTTGCAATTAGTAAAAGCTTCTAGGTTACTGAAAGAACTTAGAAAGAAGCAGCTCATTTATGTTGTCAAAATGAATCCGGTAGACACAAAGTTAAAGGCTAAAGAACCAGAATGGTTAAGTGAGTATGATGATTTATTCCCAGTAGAGCTAGCTGAGATGCCTCCGATTCGGGAAGTGGATCATGAGATAGAACTAACCCCTAGAGCTCGGCCAGTAGCCTAGCGCACGTACAAAATGCCAGTCCTTGAAGCCATTGAACTCAAGGAATAGCTTAGGCAGCTGTTAGATCCAATGTGGATCTAACAAAGTATAAGTGGATAAACTTAAGCAATCTCCAAGAGAGATCCAATGTCCAAATGTTTGCCCTCTTTCAATGAGAGCTTAACATAACCAAAGCTCAATGATGAAAAGGCTCATGTATTATGCTGTTGTAGAACTCAATCTTGATTTACTATCATGCTTATCACTAATCATTCTTGCGAGAGAACTTCCCAATTAATAAGCCTTGCATATAGGTTAGAATAACCCTGTGGTGTATGGGGCACACTGGCTCACACCAATGGGCTAGGTCTGTATTCAGTGTATTTGTATCAAATATACATAATTTTGCACCATTTTTGTAAATTTTTGCATTAACTACAATTTGCACTCAATCTTTACCAAAAATGCACTTGCTTTATCAAGACATTACTTTTATGGCTCATTTTCTTGGATTTTCACAAAATTATCACTATTATTTAAAAATTAGTATCAATCCACTTGATTAGATTGTAAAAAATCGGATTTGAGGATAATATTCACAAAAATCACTATAGTTTAATCTTGGCACTTCAACTGTTTCTTGGTATTTCATATGTTTCTTGATATTTCAACTGTTTCTTTTGCAAGAATTCAACAACAAGAACTACAACAAATAGCAAAAAAAAAATGCAAGGAATGTGTAGAACTTTGAGAATATCACTCTCAACTATGAATCTTTGCTTCAATCTTGCTTTCTACACTTGAATCTTCAATTCTACAATCATTCTTAAAACAGATCTTCAATGTCCTTCACTTTGCTTTTGAGTCTTTAACACTGCACTTGAAACTGCACAATAATGTATTCTGCCAACTATATGCTGTAAAATTTCTTGAAACTACATTGTGCTCACTTTCTTGAAACTGCACTAAGATTCTGTACATTTTCTTGAAATTGCACCAAGATTCTGCACACTTTTCTTACACCAAGATTCTGTACAACGACCTTCTTCTTGCAATATTCCTTCAAGAACTCAAATATTTGGCAATCTAGGGTTTTAATATTAAACAAATAAGAGATCTGATGATAATCTTTGAAAAAGTATGCTCCCTAAGCAAGATAATGCAAGAAATCACTCAAAATTGGTTGTTGAAACTTTTGTAAACCCTAATTTCAAAAATCAAGAAAACTTTCAAAAATCAAGTAGTAAAGTGAATTAGGGTTCTAAAAACAATGAATAATACAAATTTAAAAATGATTAACATAAATTACATTGTTAATCTTCTCAAATAAAGAAATTTACAAAATCTGAAAATTGTGTAAACAGAAACTTCAAAAATGATTAACACTAATCATGATGAAGAAAATGCATTCTAAAAACCTAGATTAATAGTAATCCAAAAATGATTATCACTAATCATGATCCAAAAATTGCATTCTAAAAACTAAATTAAGAACAATAAAAAAATGATTAATCTCCTAATCAAAGCATCAAGATCTACGCCAAGAGCTCTGATACCAAATGCAATGAAGGGACCTAGGGGTTGCACTCATTAGCATGGAGTACACACATGTCCTACTCATTATTGGTAGTAGCACCTATATTGCAGTCATAATAGAGTACACACATAGCTTCTCAAAAGGGAGAGATCACCATGGAAGCTTTCTCTAGGCAAGAAGATAACCAAATGATGCTATGTCAAAAAGGGTATCAAAAGGTATAATATTGTAGGGATGGTGCCTTTTATAGTCCCAAGGTCCCCATATGCCCTACACAACATATGTGCAAATGACCCTAAGCTCCATGTGCCTACAGCATCCCCCATATGTATGTGCTCACTAAGATCCCTTCATTATAGTGTATATATATATATATATATATATATATATATATATATATATATATATATATGTATGTATGTATGTATGTATGTATGTATGTATGTATGTATATATATGTACATACATATATATACATACATATATATGTATGTATGTATATATATGTATGTATGTATGTATGTATGTATGTATATATATGTACATATATTTATGTATATATATATATATATGTATGTATGTATGTACGTATATGTGTATTTATATATACATATAAATACATATATGTATGTATATATATATATGTATATATATATATATGTATGTATGTATGTATGTATATATATGTGTATTTATATATACATATATATGTATATATGTATGTATATATTGTAAGATAGTGGCCCACAGGGAGTAGACAACAAGGGTGTAGGTCACCATCCTAGCATCTCAAGATAGGAGAAGCCCACCATGAGAGCTTGAGCCATAGGCATCAATGTAGTTGTATTATGATAAAAGAGTCAAAAGGTTCCTCTGGCAACTATGAGCCATTATCTTATATACTTTGGCCCGTTTCACACTCACTCATTATGTACATGCCCATAAGCCTAGGCCCCAAAGCCCCATATACGAACATGTCCACGAGCCCATGTATGTATGTATGTATGTATGTATATATATATGTGTGCATATATTTATGTATATATATATATATGTATGTTTGTATATATATGTGTATTTATATATACATATATATGTATATATGTATGTATATATTGCAAGATAGTGGCCCACTCAATACTTGGAGTAGACAACAAGGGTGTAGGTCACCATCCTAGCATCTCAAGATAGGAGAAGCCCACCATGAGAGCTTAAGCCATAGGCATCAAGGTAGTTGCATTATGATAAAAGAGTCAAAAGGTTCCTCTACAACTATGAGCCATTATCTTATATACTTTGGCCTGTTACACACTCACTCATTATGCACATGCCCATAAGCCTTGGCCCCAAAGCCCCACATACAAACATGTCCATGAGCCCATGGCCTCCACCACATTACAAACCATCTACAACTATGAGCCATTATCTTATATACTTTGGCCCATTTCACACTCACTCATTATGCCCATGCCCATAAGTCTAGACCCCAAAGCCCCACATATGAACATGTCCATGAGCCCATGGCCTCCAACACATTACAAACCATTCCCACCCAAATATGTTTCGTCCTCACATCACAAAACAATATTCTACTTCATTTTGGTATGAGGATATGCGACAAAGACCATTAAGCCACTATATACATGTAAATGTACCATGTAACAAAGCTATCCTAAAATTGTCCAAGAGATCATAGCCATGCTTAAGAGCTTCAAAGTCTCATGCGATGCTCCTTGAGAAACCACCAAAACATAGCACCACATATTATAAATTCCCCATGAAGCGTATATGTCAATAGCATCCCAATTGAGCATCATAATGGCCTCCAAACAATGAATTATAGAAAATTACACCAAGCATGCTCATTGTTACATGACTCAATTTTTCCCATCGGATGCATTCAGTAAGTGTTCATATCCTTCCATCATGTGGGTGAGCTACCATGTTGCTTCATCTGGAGGTAATCCATTCCATTTGATAAGGTATTTGCATACATAACAGTTGTGAAGTACCCTTTCCCTCATGCCCAACACTCTCTTGGGAATATATTGCACCATGCCATCCTCATTCATAGGTGGTAGCTCGTCCAAGACTTGCACTTTTGGTCCAATATATGCCTTCAAATGAGATAAATGAAACACATTATGAATCTTTGATAAGGTATTTGCATACATAACAGTTGTGAAGTACCCTTTCCCTCATGCCCAACACTCTCTTGGGAATATATTGCACCATGACATCCTCATTCATAGGTGGTAGCTCGTCCAAGACTTGCACTTCTGGTCCAATATATGAATTCAAAAATTTTCTTAAATTTTATGAAAAAAGTTTTATCATTTATTATTCAAAAAGAGTAATCCCCACCGTTTGTGTATTCTATGCATAGAAAAATGCATATTAGATATATTTTTATTATAAAATTATTATTTTTATTAAAATTAATTTTCTAATATTTCTATGCATAAAATTTTTTTATTATTATAGAAGTGTTACTTTCATCAAAATTGATTTTTATGCATAAAAAGATGCATAAAAGAATTTTTTTTATCATAAGTGTTACTTTCATCAAAATTGATTTTTATGCATAAATAGATGCATAAAAGAATTCTTTATTATTATAAAAGTGTTACTTTCATCAAAATTGATTTTTATGCATAAATAGATGCATAAAAGAATTTTTTTATTATAAAAGTGTTACTTTCATCAAAATTTATTTTTATGCATAAATAGAAGCATAACAGAATTTTTTATTATAAAAGTGTTACTTTCATCAAAATTGATTTTTATGCATAAATAGATGCATAAAAGATTTTTTTTAATTATAAAAATGTGATTTTCATTAGAATTAATTTCTGTGCATAGAAAGATGCATATTGGATATTTTTTTAATTATAAAAGTGTGATTTTCATTAGAATTAATTTCTATGCATAGAAAGATGCATATTGGAAATTCTTATTATTATAAAAGTGTTGTTTTCATTTAATTTTGATTTTATGCATAGAAAGATGCATAAAGGAATTTATTTTTATTTCAAAAGAGTTATTCTCATTGATTTTGATTTTATGCATAGAAAGATGCATAAAGGAATTTATTTTTATTTCAAAAGAGTTATTCTTACTGATTTTGATTTTATGCATAAAAAGATGCATAAAGGAATTTATTTTTATTTCAAAAGAGTTATTCTCACTGATTTTGATTTTATGCATAGAAAGATGCATAAAAGAATTTATTTTTATTTCAAAAGAGTTATTCTCATTTCTCACTGATTTTAATTTTATGCATATAAAGTTGCATAAAGGAATTTATTTTTATTTCAAAAGAGTTATTCTCACTGATTTTGATTTTATGCATAGACAGTTGCATAAAGTAATTTATTTTTATTTCAAAAGAGTTATTCTCACTGATTTTGATTTTATGCATAGAAAGATGCATAAAGGAATTTATTTTTATTTCAAAAGTGTTATTTTCCTTAAAATTGAATTTATGCATAAATAGATGCATAAAATTGATTCTATGTATAGAAAGATGCATAAAGGAATTTGTTTTTATTTCAAAAGTATTATTTTCCTTAAAATTGATTTTATGCATAAATAGATGTATAAAAGGATTTTTTTTAAATTTTATTCCCACAGAAGTTGATTTTTATAAAAGTGTTATTCCCACAAAAGTTGATTTTTATAAAAGAAGAATGGATGTGGATATATGTGAAAGGATGGATGTGGATGTATGTGAAGAATGGAAGCGGATGTATGTGAAAGAATGAAAGTGGATGTATGTGAAAGAATGGATGTGGATGTATATATGTGAAAGGATGGATGTGGATGTATGTGAAAGGATAGATGTGGATGTGTATGTGATAAGTATGGATATGGATGTATGTGAAAGGATGGATGTGGATGTGTATGTGATAAGTATGGATGTGGATGTATGTGGAAGAATATATGTGGATGTGTATGTGATAAGTATGGATGTGGATGTATGTGGAAGAATATATGTGGATGTAAATGTGATGGATATGAATGAGAATAGAGGCGATGAGATGTGATGCAAATTGGATAGATATGAATAATAAAGGATGTAAATCAATGATATGGGATGTGAATGAATGTGTTAGCATGTGAATGAGGATGTGAATGAATGATAAGGGATGTGAATGAATGTGATAACCTGTGAATCGAGATGTGAATTAATGATAAGGGATGTGAATGAATGTGATGGCATGTGAATCAGGATGAGAAAGAATGGTATGGGATGTGAATGGATGTGATGTGATGTGAATCAGGATGTGAATGAATGAGATGTGATGTGAAATGGATGTGATAAGATGCAATGTAAACTAGATAGATGTAAATGAATGTGATGAGATGAGATGTATGGGTAAATGTGAGTGGATGAGATCTGATGAGGTTAATTGAGGAAAGAAGTGTTGAGATGGAAAATGATGTGATTGGATGAGAATGGGAATGCTTATGAAATGAATGTGGATTAAGTAATGAAGATTGATGTGGAAAGACGAGAGATACGTTATAGAAATTGTATTTATGACCTGTTTTTAAATGACTGTTTTATGTCAAGAATGCTGGGGAAGCATTTTGATCGTCTTGTGAATGAGGTTGTGGAGACCTAGCTGATAAAGTTGCAACAGCTGACGGAGGACATCTCACGTAGCAAGGTCGGCCGAGGTCTTGACCAGCCTCGGTTCGATTTAAATGGTGAGCTTCCGGTACGGTGGATGAGGGACCAAGGAAGCTGCCTATGACTGAAGCACTAGGTCACCTGCGAAGGATCCTAGAGGGTGCTGACCATACGGTGCTCGGGCTCTGGTTCGTCGACGATACCCACATGTGCATCGTGGAAGATATTGGAACAAGGAGTAAGAGTTGTTTTCTGAATTCGGGCATGGATCTGGTTGATTGACCTTGCTGGTCCTCAATGGATGAGTCCATGGCTCTTTTATATGGATCCGTTGGTTGATCTTGCTGATCTTCAATGGAGATTCCATTTTGATATGTGAATATATTGCCGGTTACTATGAGCTAGGAACTATCGAAAAGGCCCTTGAGTGGATAGGTGGTGAGCGTTTTGGTTGCCAATGATGCCACAGGTACACCAATGAAGGAATGATTGGAAATAAGGATTCAACTGAATATTTTGATGATTATGATCAGTGAAACAATGGTTTCATTAAAATATTATTTTTAGAAGATGCTGATTCTGTGAAAAAGGCAATTTCATATTGGGTGTGTAAGTGGTGTGACTAGTTTTAAGTTTGCATGCATGAATTTCCGGCTAGGGGGCCTGGGATTTCTTTTCCTCCCTAGTACCCGGGATAAAACCTAACCCAATTCCTAATTGGATCCCATCACTATAGTGGTTGGACGGTTGGCTAACCCATGGGACTAGATGGGGTTAGGCTGGACTGATGGATCCCTAAAATGAGACTAAATTTTTGTTGGTACGATAGATGAAGTAAAATTTGGATAAAAATTGTTCTATGGAGGAAAAGAATCAACGGCTGTGCCTCTTAATGAGAAAAAAAGTGTTGGTCTCTGTGATCCAAGTGCAATCTTTCCCTTGATCTGACTATGGGACTTACGGGTTCGGTCAGATGAGTTCAGTTAGTTAAGGCTTTTGACTACATTAGAGAAAAGTTATCCTAGAGGAATCGCCCGTGCTTTCGGGGAAAGGGAAGTTTTTCCGAGTTCGATTTTGGAAGAACCGATGGATTAGTCTCTTGTCTAGATATCCGTGGGCGAGGCCCCGAGTGTGGGACACTGCCCCGTGCAAAAAGTGCTACTTCCGCTGCTACTAGCACCCCAGAGTTCGTTGTGCACTAGGGTCAGGGATCTTACACTTCCTAATGTCAAATTTCAAAAACCAAGAGGTTTCAGCCCACTCTGTTTTGATCTTTCTCAGGGCCGAGTGGTAGCCTTGACCCAGATGGAATTCGTGCAATGTGTCTGGAAATTGGGGCTCGTAAATAGATTCGGGTACCGCCCCTATCGCCCCCTAAATGATCTTGTCCCTCGGTGCTACTACCGTGAGCAGTCTAAACTCGAGAACAAAGCCTATTTTTTGCAAAAGAATTGTCGATCGAAAGAGGAATTTTTGGAAAAGGCCCTAAATGCGATTTCCAAGAACGATTTTTTAGAAATTAGTACCATCACTTCTCCCAAGGGCTCGAGCAAGGCGCTTGGCAAGAGGTGCGGCGAGTCTCTCTTTGACCATTCCCAAAACGATCCCCTTTAACAACGAACAAGTTTTTAGAAATGAGCCCTCTTCGCTGGGGGTTAAGTCACCTAGTTTAGACTCAATTTGCTCATGGGATGCCAATAGCAGTCTTTCGTCCGCAATCGTTCTGAGTACATGGGTGTGCTTTGTGCCCGCCGTTGTCTCAGTGATTCGTAGTGCTTCACGCCTCTCAAACTACTGTCTACCACTATTGGTGAGTTTTCTCTCCCACGACCAGAATGATTACCCCTGTCCAATGAGTTTACATTCATCCCTGGATGTCGAGTACTGTTACCTTCCCCGCCATCTTTGTAGCCATCACGTGTAATCCGTGTAGGTGTGTCCGCACCCCCTGGAGGGGACGAGAAGGGATTTCTCGGAGCAACCCTCCCTGGTTCTTGTGAGGTCACCGCCTGCTCGCTCCGGGGCTCCTGCGAGTGGCGGAAGCGGCTTGGCCTCCCACGTGGGGTAGGGGTCCTGCACACTCGGGGCCTCGCCCGCGGATGTCCTGGACGAGAGGGGCGGTGGGCCCAGAAGACTCCCCTCGCCCGGAAAGCATGGGGGAAAATCTTCTAACTAGGAGATTACTCTAACGAGTCAAGTCTTGACTAAATTAAACTAATCTGACGGAACCTGAAGTCACATGGTTAGATCAAGAAGAGACTTGCACTTGGTCCATGGAATCACTGCTTTTTTTCTCATTTTCAAGGCACAACCGATGATCCCTTCCCACAGAACAAGGTCTTCTCAGGATTTAAACTGATTAATGTAACTAATCGTATCTAGTTGTTTCTCAGGAATCCTCCGATCCATCCTAACCCCATCTGGCCCATGGGTTAGCCAACCACCCACTGAATTGGTGGGTTTTTGCCCGGGTACCGAGGAAAAGAGTTCCCAGGCCCCCTAGCCGACGATTCATGCAAAAATCAAATAGGCATACCATGTACACACCCAATATGAAATTGCCATTTATAACAGATTCGACTGGCTTTAAGACAATCCTTGAATAAAATCATAATATTTTCGATCATCATTTTCCAAAATTTCAAGTCCATTGTATTACAAAAATGTATCCTCTAAGACCAGCTGGCCAACCAACGAGATCCAGTATCAAATTTTTGTTTCCAAAAACCTTTCCTTTTTGTCCATCAGGGATATCTTCCTCGATGTACGCTTGGGTGTCCTAGCACATTAGGACCTCAATGGAAGGCTTCTTGGGCCCTTTTATTTGGTAGTTTAAGGAGTCAAACCTTTTCTCTTAAGAAGAAACGTTTTCTAATTAGAAGCTTCAAAACGGCTACTTTATTTGAATTTGAATTTTGGAGGGAAAATGGAATTTAAAATCTAGCGGACAAAACCATATCATGTAGCATATCTATGGAAAGCTCTTGATGCGTAGATCACGGATCTATAATCTCCGCTCAAATCGGAGCTTGTATGTAGAAGTTATGGAGGTTCGAAAATTGTAAAATTGCCTCCCCCCTTTTTGGGGAAAAAAGTGCACCCTTTGACCTCTCTTACACCTCTCTTACAAACCCAACATTTCAGTCCACATGGCAACCCCCCATTTGGCTATTCATTAATCACCTTGATTAGGCTTGGGCAAATTAAAGGGCCCAAGAAGACCCCATTCACTTCCTAATGAACAACCGCGAGCCCGTGCATCGCCTAGTCAGAACCCTCTAGGATCCTCCTTAGGTGTCCTAGCACTTCACTTAGGGACGGCTTCGTCGGTCCTCGCCCATCGTACCGGAAGCGTACCATTTTAACTGTACCGAGGCTGGTCAAGACCTCGGTAGGCTTTGCCGCGGGCGACGTCCCTTGACGACTCCCTGCCAGTGTACCTCCTTTTAGAAAAACATAAGCCAAATGCTTCCTTCAGCATTCTCGCATAAAACAGTCCTTTGAATGAAAAACAAAGTTTCCAATGCAAGTGAGATTCCAGTTTGAGATGGGTTCCAAAGACCCTTTTTTCAATAATTCCCAATTTCATAATGAGGATCCTTGATCTCTCATGAGGGTAATCTACCCGTCACTTTATCCATTTATCCAACTAGATTCTTGGTGAGATTGGTCGGGGAAAAACTAGAGTAGTTCCGGTAGTCTATTCTTTGGATTTAGTAACTGGAATTGGTCACGAAGTTTTTGTCTGATTTAGTTCAAGGGAAGGACAATTAGGTTTACTATCCGACCTCACGTAATCTAACTAAATTCATTCAATTTAGTTCTACCAGGATTCCTTTCAATTAAACATCTAGTTTTTTGGTAAATATCCATTTAGTGATTTTACCAATTCAAATATCCAAGATATTCTTTTCACACCTAAATTCTCAACAACACCATATTAGTGAATTTGGGAATTTCCCAATTCCCATTTTTGAATACTTAAAAAAGGGGACATGGATAACATATTTGTAAGTTTCTCAAAACCCTATCATATGACCTATCGTTGGAAAGGGCTTGAAAAATGGAATCTAAAGAGCTATAAAGCGCTCATTTTCGATTAGTGGTGTTCAAGTTATGGTTAATCCAAACTTTTGACCACGTGTCCCAAACTTGTGGAAAATTCCCATATTCCCCAATATGGTGTTCAACCTTAATTCATTAGGTAGAATTATGATGGAAATCCATCTTTTGACATTAGAATTTAATTCAAATCCATCTTTTCTCTAATATCATGGAAATTCATATTTTAACTAAAATATCAATACCTATTTTTTTGAAGAAACTTGAAATCCTTCTTTTTCTCATTTCAATGAGTGCAATCCAATTATCATGGGAATTCCTCTTTTCCATAAATTAAATCTATTCAAATTCTTCTTAAAATTACATAAAAATAACCATTAATTCTTAAAGCTAAAAATTCCACTTTTCTCATCTAAACATTTGAATTCCAATATAGTGGGAATTCCTCTTTTATCATTTAAACTTATCTATGCAAAAAGATAAATTTAACTAAATTTTTCTCTTCAATATTAAAAAAATCTCCATTAATTCCTTTGCACTAGGAATTACACTTTCTTCATTTAATTAATTGGATTCCAATATGGTGGGAATTCCTCTTTCATCATACAAAAAGATAAATTTAACTATATTTTCTCTTAAAAATTAAATAAAAATCTTCATTAATTTCTTTGCACTAGGAATTGTACTTTCCTTATTTAAATATTTGAATTTCAATATGGTGGGAATTCCTCTTTCATCATAAAAATTTATCTATATAAAAAGATAAATTTAGCTAAAATCTTTCATAAAATATACATTATTTTAGCATTCCATTTTTTTTCTCTAAAACATTGGAATACATGGATTTCCAATGTCATGGGGATTACTCTTTTAACATAAAAATAAATTACTAGAAATTTCTCTTTTTTCTAATTTACTAATTATGCATAAACATAAAAATCAATTTCTCCATGATTACAATGAGAATCATTCAATTAATCTAGGATGATAATTCTTAGAATATGGTAGGAAGTCCTCTTTTCATATTATGAATGAAAATGTTTTATGTGTTTATTTTACAGAAATTTTACCATAGCTCCGCTGTGCTATTACTGATAATTCTCAATTTAATTGAAAGAATGAAGTTGAATATTATTGATATGATTAGAATGACCACTAATTGGATCATTATCCAATTATGGATTGATTCATAATTTCTCTATGAAATAAATATCATAAAAGCATTAAAAAGCCATTATTTTGGCCTCCAATTAGACAAGCATAGAAATTACTTTTGGATTAGAGAAATGCTTCATGAGAAGCTTCATTTGGATTGAGAATAGGTCATAGGAATGACCTTTCTTTGGGGGGAGAGAGAGAAATGCTTAAAAACCATTAAAATTAAGAATAAATGGAAATTTATGTGTTTCTTTATTACAAATCATAAAAGAACTTCAATAGTAATCAAAAGCCATTCAAATTAAAGCTTCTCAAGCTTGAGAGGGGTTGAGAAGAGAAGCATTTGGAGTTTTAATAAGAAAAAGATAATAATCCACACTTTACCTTCTAAGTTACTTGATTCTTTGATCACAGTAGAGGCCCCCAACCAATCAATTGGTTTGGTATGTTGTAGGAGTCACTAAGCAAGATTGAAGAGAGAGAGAAGCTCCAATCTTTTCAATTTTGTAGAGGTTTTTAGAGGATAATAGAAATTAAGCTTAGTTTAGAGTAATACCGGCATAGTTTAGTTCACAGATAATACAAAGGAATGAGGGTCTATTTATAGGAGAGGGAGGCCACTAACTGAGTTCTAGAATTTTCCAGTCTTAGTTTGGCGGTGAATTTGGACAAGATTTGGACCAGTTTGGCTCCCTTTTTTATTTGGTTTGATTTAGGAGAGAGGAGAGATAAAAATATCCTATTATTATTGAGTTTTATACTTATCCAAGCATGTGAAGTAGGCGCCTCCTTGAAGGTCCCCCTTTTCCTTACACATGTGTCAAAAATGAATGATTACTTCAAAGTATCTCATTTTTTTTAATACTTCATAATTTTTAACTAATAAACCTAGTACTTGGTCAACTCTTTATCTTATGTGGGCATTTACTCATTTTTGGGTATTCTCTTTTATTCTTTGGATTTATCTTGTCCCAACACTTGGATTAATCTTATTGGTCCATAGGAACCTTAGTTGGACCATAATAAAAAAAAAATCAAAAAATCTGGACCCTTAGGCTAAGGTCTTCTGAATCAATTTTTATTAATTCCAATTGCACCTTGGAAAATCTATTTTGATTTTTTGTTTCAGGGAAACATTTTTTTGATATTAGTAGAATTTATTTATCCAAAAATATCCTAATTTTAATTTACCACTCTCTAGAAATTTTTATCTCACTAGGCAAAACAAGGAGAAATGATATTTTTTTGTATTTAGAAACATAGAATGATTACAAGGGATTGAAGTAGAGGCTTATTCAATACTCAAGCTAAGGAGGAATCTTACATCCTCTCCCACTTGAAAAACACGAGATGCCCTCATCTTGCAAAGTGGGGGTAATCCTTTGCCAACTCTTCTTCTTTCTCCCAGGTGGCGTCTTCTAGAGGGAAGAACTTCCACTTTACTAAGAATTCTCTGAGGACTCTGCTCCTGAGAATCTTCTCCCAAATGTCCAGGATTTCCTCAGGTTGGAGTACCATCTAGCCTTGAGTCGGAGAGATCAATTGCTCATCATCAAGCACGTGATTCGGGCTAGGTAGATACTTCTTAAGCAAACTGACATGGAATACATCATGTACCTTGAGATGGGGAGGCAGAAGAAGTTTGTAGGCTAGATCGCCCACTTTCTTTATGACAGCATACGGCCCACAGTATCTGGGAGAGAGCTTCTTGTACTTCCCTAAGGATAAGAAACTTCTTTTTGGTCGTACTCGAATGAAGACCATATCTGATTCTTCAAACGCTCTCTCGGATCTCTTTTTATCTGCATACTACTTTTGCCTGTCTTGGGCTGCCTTTATATCTTTACGGATTGATTGCATCTGCTAGTCCATGTCATCAAGCATTTGTCTGGACATTTCGACTCTGATCGATGGGTCAGACCAAGTCAATGGTGTAAGGCAATCTTGTCCATACAAAGCTTTGAAAGGACTCATCCCAATGCTCCGATGATAAGAAGCATTGTAAGCAAATTCAACCAGATGCAAATGACTTAACCACTTCTTAGGTTCCCTGCTCTGTTGCAGCATGACCAAAGGATATCTTCAATTACTTGATTCATCCTTTCCGTTTTGCCATCTGTTTCGGGGTGATAGGCTATGCTGAGATCCAAGAAAGTTCTTACTGCTTCAAAGAACGCAGTCCAAAATTTCAATGTGAATTTGGGATCTCGGTCACTTACTATCCTCCTGGGTAAACCATGCAATCTGAAGATCTCCTTAAGGAAAACTCTGGCAACATCCAATGCAGAGTATGTTTCTTTCACTAGAATCAGATTGGCAACTTTGGTTAGCGTGTCAACTACCACAAAAATGGAGTTGTAACCTGATTGCATTGAAGGTAATCGAGTGACAAAGTCCAAAGTCCATACTGATGCATTCCCACTTCATCTGTGTAATGTCTAGAGGCTGCAGTTTCCCTGGCATCTTGATTCTCTTTGCCTTGACTCTGGCACATCAAGCATTTCCTTACATGATCAAGTACATCCTTTTTGAGTCCTAGCTAGAAGAAGCTTTTCTTCACAGACATATAGGTTTTTATAAACCCTAGATGTCCAGCTTCTATCAGGCTATCATGGGCTTCTCTCAGAATTATTCCCTTTATTCCCACATCATTGGGGATACATAGCCGATTATTATAATACATGCATCCTTCATCCAGTTTGTACCCAAGAACTCGACTCATTTCCTAAGGAGTCTTGCTTTCCTGCATCAGAAGGGTAGCAATAGGGGCAAAGAATTTGTCCTGCATGATTTTCTCCTGTGCTTCATTGATCAATGGATTTGACACCACTGTAATTGCAAGCAAGGAGGCTTTTCTGCTGAGTGACCACATTTTCTTTCCCCGATCGATACTTTATTTCAAAATCACACTCCTCCAAGGTCTGCATCCATCTCCTTTGACACATGTTGAGATCCCTTTGGGTGAAGATCCACTTCAGACTTTGATGATCTATCATCAAGGTGAACCTTTGTCCCAAAAGATAATGTCTCCACAACTTCAAAGCATACACTACTGAGAACGGGCACACCCCAAGGTGAGACACTAGGTCTGACGAATCCCTGCTCTAACAGTTGTCTTAACTGTTCCTTAATTTCTATGGATTCAGGGACTGGCATTTTGTATGCACGCTGGGCTACTGGTTGAGCTCCGGGAGTTAATTCGATCTCATGATCTACTTCACGAGACGACGGAGGCATCTCAGCTCTTTAGGAAACACATCTGCATACTCACTTAACCACTCTGGTTCTTTAGCCTTGCATTTTATATCTACTACTGGATTCATTTTAACGACATACACAGCATGCCTCTTTCTGAGCCCTTTTAATAATTTTGAAGCTTTGACTAATTGCAGCACTGGGGATCCGAAAATTCCAATTTCTTGAACTTTTTTCCCGTGAAGGTCAATGAAAGAGATGGTTCCTTTGTGACAATGTCAGCGTGATTCTTTTGGAGCCAATCCATTCCAAGGATTCCATCATATATTCCTCTAAGGGGTAGGACTCTGAAGAACTGACACTCTGTTACGTTCCCATCTAAGCTAAACTGAATAAGGTCAGTCTCAAGGTGAGCGAAAAGAATCTTCCCGCTGGCTAATTCCACTTGCATAGGTTTCCGTGATTTTTGATTTAAGACTAATTTACGCAGACATCCTGGGGAAATAAAAGAATGAGTACTGCCTGAATCAATCAAAAGCTTGAATTTCTTACCCTGGTACTCTACTAGAGTCTGGAGGACTGAGAATTGACGGTTATTCCCCTGATGCTCAATTGCTGCATAGATCTATCCTTTCTCTTCCTCCACTTCCTCACCTATGGTGACTGCTCTGGCTGCTGCAGTTTGAGGTGGAACTCTCTCTCTTTGGTTATTCCAATTCTAGGAGGGAGTTCGGAAACTGCTTTGCATTTAGACTGTAGGCTGAGTTGGCACTCTTCTTGGGTTACCTTGATTCTGGCGCGGGGGACCCTGATTGGACTGATATGAAGGAGTCTGTCTCAGAGTGCGGGGGACCCTGATTGGTGGACTGATATGTGATGAAAAACAGGTAGAGGGAGAGGAGACACACACATAGGAGCAAACCCTAATGTATATTGCAAACCCTAACCATAGAGGGAAGCTATCTCCCTTCTCACACAATGCATAAAGCCCAAATCCATAATACACAACTCACATTATGTGTTGTGTCCACACACTACTAACCCTAGCAAATGTCCACACACTATGACCAGCTGGATGCGGTCATTTATGTCTCACACATGCCAACATATAGCACAGATGGCACACGCTGACATTGAGCTTGAATCTCAACAGCCCCTCTCAAGCTCATGATGTACTGCCATAGATGAAGATGTAGATGAGCTTGGGCAGTCAAAGCTCTCAACACTCCCCCTCAAGCTCATCCCACGTACTCCCAACATACTACGGAAGTACTCAAACTTCTCCCTACTAAGTGGCTTTGTAAAGATGTCAGCCACCTACTCTTCAGTCTTCACATATACTGTAGATCCACTGTACCATCCAGCACTTTCTCTCTGACAAAGTGATAATGGACCTCTATGTGTTTGGTCCGCGCATGAAAAACTGGATTCTTGGCCAATTGTATGCTGCTCATGTTGTCACAATGAATGACAACCTTGCCATCAATAGGCTCACCCAAATCAGCCAAGAGACTCTTTAACCATACTCCTTCACATGTAGCAATGGCTACACCCCTGTATTCAGCCTCTGTATTGGATAAAGCAACAGTAGGTTGCTTCTTGCTACTCCAACTCACCACGGCACTTCCAACTGTAAAGGCATATCCACTAATAGACCTCCTGTCATATGAGCTACCTGCCCAATCTGCATCTGTGTAGCCATGTATATCCAAGCCTTTACCATGCTCATAAAGAAGACCATAATGTGCAGTGGTCTTTACATATCGCATAATGCGTCTCACTGCATCCAAATGAGGTTTTCTGGGGTGCTGCATAAATTGGCTTACTAGCCCCACTGCATAACTGAGATCCAGGCATGTGATAGTCATGTAAATGAGACTTCCAACCATCTTTCTATACATAGATGGATCATCCAACTCTTCAACAAAATCAGCCCGCAACTTCACATTCTGCTCCAAAGGTGTACTCATTGGCTTACACCCTGTCATCCCATATTTTGCCAACATATCCAATGCATATTGGCGTTGCACTAGCCATGTACCTGCATGGTCTTTGATCACTTGAATCCCAAGAAAATATCTCAATTCACCCAAGTCTTTCATGTTGAACTGCCCACTCAATGCCTTCTTGACATGCATAACATCTGTAGCATGATCTCCTATGACAATCAAGTCATCCACATAGATGACAAGTAAGACAATCCCATGATCTGTTTTCTTCACATAAAGTGAAGAATCTGCTGTAGAAACCTGAAATACAAGGGAGATAAGATATCTGCTCATCTTATCACTCCAAGCATGAGGTGCTTGCTTCAAACCATATAATGCTTTCTTTAATCTGCATACATGAGTGGGATACCTTGGGTGTACATATCCTTCTGGTTGTGCCATATACATTTAGAAATGCATTTTTCACATCTATTTGATGCATTTCCCAACCATTTGCTGTAGCCATAGCAATGACTGCTCTCATTGTTCCCATCTTTGCAACTGGACTAAATGTTTCATCATAGTCCAGGCCTTGGGTTTGTGCATAACCCTTAGCTACCAATCTTGCTTTATGTCGCTCAATGGAACCATCTGACTTGCATTTCACTTTGTAAACCCATTTGCAACCAATGACATTTTTGTCCTGTGGTAATACAACCAAATGACATTTTTGTCCTGTGGTAATGCAACCAAATCCCATGTTTCATTAAACCAAAGCGTCCATCTCAACATCCATTGCCTTCTCCCATACATGCTTTCCAATAGCTTATGTATAGCATGTAGGTTCCACATGCTTCACCAAAGAGGTCATATATGCATAATGCATAGCAAAATCACGATATGTCAACCTGTCAACTGGATATCTGACCCTTTGGGATCTCCGCAACGCATGCGGATCACTCTGAACACCTGTCACTCTAGCATGTGGAGGCATATATCTATCCTACCTTGCACTAGGTGTGCGTAGAACTGGTATTCCAAGTTCCTCATCCAAACTCTCTGAACTTAACGACTCATAACGTGTAATTCCAATTCCTTCAACCTTCTTTTTCCCTTTGTCCACAGCACTACTCCCAGTGCTCACACTCTCATCTCTCAAGCGTCCTAACCATGGACGTATATAGTGCTACTCTCAGACTTTGCTGGCCCAGACATAGAAATAGAACTTGCTTGTGGCAAGTTCACATGCACATCAGCATCAAGTGTATCAATGACACCCTCATCCTTTGCAACTAGCAAGTTCATCAAACACCACATCTCGTGAGATACCCACTTGCCTAGTTTGTGGATTATAACATTTGTATGCCTTGCGATCGTGTGCATAACCAACAAACACACACTTCTCTGCCTTAGGATCCAACTTCTTCCTTCTCTTGTCAGGCACATGTACATAAGCTATGCAACCAAACACTTTGAGGTGTCCAATGTCTGGCCTAAAACCTGTAAGCCGCATCTATTGCGTACTTCCATGTATGGCTACTATGGGTGTCTTATTAAGTATATACACTGCAGTGGCACATGCTTTCGCCCAATAATAGTCTGGCATGCTCTTTTCATTGAGCATCACCTTGGCCACTTCACAAATGACTCTATTCTTTCTCTCAGCAACACCATTTTGCTCAGGTGTATACCTGCAAGTTAACTACCTTCTTATGCCATGCTTTCTCAAGAAATGTTCAAAAGCATGTGAGGTGTATTCACCACCTCCATCTGTCCTCCTCAGACATTTTATCCAAGAGCCATATTACTTCTCTGCAAAAGCTTTGAAATCCATAAACTTTCCCAACACTTCACTTTTCTCTCTAAGAAAGTAAATCCAAGTCATTTTGCTGAAATCATCAATGAATGTCACATAATATAAGCTTCCTTTAATGGATGGGTTTTGTGCAGGACCCCATACATCGCTATGAACTATTTCAAGTGGCCTGCTACTACTCATGTTGCCTTCTCTAGGAAATGGCAACCTTGCCTGTTTTTCAAATTGACAGGCATCACAAACATGCATATTCCCATCATACTTGAATCTAGGTAGCCCACTAACAATGCCTCTGGCCTGCATGTTCTTTAACCTTTGTATATTCACATGACTAATCCTCTTATGCCACATGTCAATGTCCTGTACCACATTTCGACTTTTAGAGAACATGTCTGATCTCAACTCAGGAATCCCAGCATCCAGCTTAAATAACCTGCCTTCTTTCTTGCCTTTGGCAATGACTCTACATCCATTTTTGAAATCCTCAACGAAGCAACCATGCTCATTGAAACGAACCTGTAATCCCTGTTCCACCATTTGACCAACTGAGGCCAAACTTTTTGTAAAAATAGAAGGCACATACAACACATCCACCACATATTTTGTTTCACCATTGTGCATAACCAATGGTACACTTCCAACATGTGTGATAGCATGTTGGGTATCATCTCCTATCTCCACATAGCCTTTCACATCCCTAGGCTTCATATGCTCAAACCATTCACCATGACAAGTCATATGGTTTGATGCTCCAGAGTCCATATACCAAGTGTCATCACTTTCAGCATTTGTCATCATAGATCCCACAACATGTTTCATGGCAAACAAGTGATTTGTGCTGCCATCATTACTGCTTGATGCATGATTTCCCCCATGTTGTGCATAATGTCCACAATGTTGTGCTCAACCCCTCTCAAATCATTTTGGTTACGGAAACAATCACGTGCCATATGACTAAATTTCCCACAGTAATGGCATTCCACATTTTGTATAGATGTTTTGTTGGCCTTGCCAACGTCCTCTACCATGAGGATTACCTCTGCCTCTCTGAGGTGTATATCCACGACCACCTCTAGCACCATATGTAGGCTGAAAATTCTATTGTGGTGACCTGTCTTGCCATCCACGACCACGTGATGCAAATCTCCCCTGCCTCTAGATCCCCTTTGTGTACTCCGAACCGAAATGGATGTATCAAAAGACTTATACTCCTTGCCAAGACCACGCAAGGTAATGTCTACCAAATCATCATCAGATGATGGGGGCATTGATTGTTGCCAATGCATCTGCATACTTCTTTATCTCTTGTACATAATCATGGATGCTCCTTCCTTTTCGTTTCACATTATGAATCTGTTGTCGCAACTGAGACTTGCAAGCACTAGTGTCTATATCAAACAGCTTTACCAATGTATCCCATGCATCCTTGGGATTCTCAGCATCATGTATATGTATGAGTATAGCATCCGAGATACATATAGACAGATAATGCAAAACTTTGTATGCTCTTTCTGACCATTGCTTGTGAGCTATAACCTGCTACTATGAAGGTTGTCGGGGTAGTTCGGGCTCTGGCTCCGCACCTATAATAAGATTCCAAAAACCCTTTCCCTTCAGAAAGCTTTTGATCCTGTACTTTCATGCCTGGAAGTTCTTCCTATCCAAATTTTTCACCCACAATTTGTACTAGGTTATCTGACATATTTGCTCAATGCAAATGCACCTTTTGCACACGTCCAAATCTGTAAATGAGTCTTCCTCAGCTCAACCACACTCTAATGAGTGTTCCAGATACTCCAAAGTACTCAACAAACTTCACTTTTGATGTAGAAAATCAAATTGATTGCATCCAAGTTGAGCTGACATGCGTAGTCCAAGGTACCCTGTTTTGGCACGCTTTCCAAGGCTTCAAATTGCAATGTAGTGGTTCAATCAAGTGTGATAACTTGCATTGACACCTAAACAAGCTCAATGTTGCATATCAACACCAACCAAGTTGTGTACATACCAATTTTGTCAAACCCCCTTCTCTGTTTTGAGAAAAACCAATAAAACCAGTAGTAGAATTGCTCTAATTTCTTCAATGCTTGTCCAAATTGAGAGACCATGCATTCATTAGCTTAGCAATGATATCCACTAACTCCATGTAAAAGGAATTAGACCAATTGTTTAAGATGAGAGAGTAATTAGTCGATTAATCACACTCTATTTCACTAAACACACTAGACAACATGTTTAATCAGCTCATTTCTAGCTCCATAAGGCATAATTGCTCCAACCAATCATGTAGCTTCCTTCTCAAGTGTCTGTATCACACAATTGCTAAGCCAATTTTGGAATTTATCAACCACTACACTTGATTTGTGGCCTCCACTTAGCAAATATGTGAAAAACTTCTCTGTTTTCTCTGTATGAGCTGCGCCGCCTGCTCCTGAGGGGATTTGGAAGGATTGTAGTGTCAATTGAAAGTGTATTTAGTTACCTAACACACCAAGGCATGTGAGTAACCCATAAATTGTATGATTTTTGCCAAAAACTTGCTCTAATTTCATCCACCAAGTGACTCTTTTTCTCTGTTTTGTGAGAGCTTCAAAAACAGTAATTTTTCACTCATTCAAATGCATCACACTTGCTCCAAATTCATTGTAGGGCTTGCACATGAGTTTTCAATACATTAATCCTTGTCACATACATGTTTCTTGGCTAGGTTGCATCTATTTTCACCATACATCACCGCTTTCAAGCTCCAATGGAAAGCTTGCAAAAAACCAGATATTTCTTTTGCTTTGGGAAACCCTAACTTGCCTTGTTTTTGCTTGAACACCTGGAATCCACTCAAGGGTGTTTAGTATTCCTTACCCGGTAGGCCAAGATCTCAGATCTGATAGAAATTAGTATGCTCCAAGCTTCACAGCATCAATGGCAAGCTTCACGGATTTTCTTCATAGCTTCTTCTCCCTCTTCTCTCACTCACTCATAAACCCTAATAGAGAGCACCAGGCTCTGATACCATGTTGAAAAATAGGTAGAGGGAGAGGAGACACACACACAAGAGCAAACCCTAATGTATATTGCAAACCCTAACATAGCCCGTCTCCACATTCTGGTTAGGACCTTGGTGTCTCTTTGGAGGCGGAAAGTTGGAAGAACTTCCCGGAGTCTGAAATCTCTTGAAGGACGAGGGAGTTGGCTTTAGCGGGACTTTTACGATGAAGGCTTTGGCAAAGTCCTTTGCCATTCTGACAACTTCAGCCCCTATGGACACTGGCTTGGCATTTTTGACTAGTAGGGTTCGTTCATTCCCCGAATGAATCTGGCCATGAGTTGCTCTTCATCTAGAAAGGTGGTGAATATTTGAGTAGAAGAGCGAAGGCATGATGATATTCTTCGATGGTTTTGCTCCCCTTCTTCAGCTCTAATAATTCGTTCATCTTGGTTTCCAAAAATCCAGGGGGACAATCTCTTCCTTAAATAGGTTTTAAGGTCATTCTAGGACTGAGTATTTCTATCCAGACGGTTGGTGTCACAATGGTTCCTCCATGCCACCTTGGCTGTTTCCACTATCTTCAGCTTGGCAAGAGCCATTTTGCTTCCCTCTGACGTCAAAATTTTCTTCCGTGGCTTCCACTCATTTCTCCACAGCCTCGCCCAAGTTCTCCCCTTCTCTTTTTGAAGGGTCCTGGCTGAGTTCAATGAAGAGCCTTGCGAACGTCACGGTCAAGCTCATCATCTTCAAAGAGAGGGTCTGGCTGACGGCCACGGTTTCCTCGTCTCATGATTCTGCCAAAAATGATATATTATTAAATTTCTATTTTTGATATCGTCCATGAGATCCTAAGACTTAAGAGGTTCAAAAAATAATTTCTGCCAAAAATGATATATTATTAAATTTCTATTTTTGATATCGTCTCATGATTCTGCCAAAAATGATATATTATTAAATTTCTATTTTTGATATCATCCACGAGATCCTAAGACTTAAGAGGTTCAGAAAACAATTTCTTAAATAAGACAAATGATCTTATTGGAGATCTATGACATATGTCTGCCGCCGATAACAGATTTTTCTTTATAAGTTCGTCCATAAACAATCACTTATACACAGCACGGAATTTTTCTTTAGAAAACATTTCTTTATTTATATAAAAGTCTCAATATGTATATAGAGCAGCTCGGCTCCAGAAATCAAAATCTCCTTGGGAGACGCTGGTGGGCCATAGCCATGCCCTGATACAAACATTCACTTATTGCCAAGGGAGCTATTATCTTCTCCTTAGGAATAAAGCGACTAAGGAGTCTGTAGATTTGGCATGAGAGTCTAAAATTCCGAGGCGTTGAATGATATAGAGTGACACCATGTACCACTTTCAACTTTATCATAATCATGGACAATGAGAGGTTTTGCCTCAGCGTTGCATGCCGCTCGCAAGAGGCGTGGACATACTGCCACTCGCAAGATGCATGGCATGCCGCTCACAAGAGGCGTGGACATACTGCCCTGCAAACCACTTATGCTATCGTCCCTCCACTAGGTCAGGAAAATATAAATCCTCAAAATGGTGTGCGAGTATGACTTGGCTTGCTCCAGTTGTTGCACTGGAAGAGATGAGAGAGTCAAGTCATGACTAAATTAAATTGATCTAACCGAACTTGAAGTCACATGGTCAGATCAAGAAGAGACTTACACTTGTTGGTCCATGGAATCACCACTTTTTTCCTCATTTTCGCGATGATCCCTTCCCAAAGAACAAGGTCTTCTCTGGATTTAAACTGATTAACGTAACTAATCCTATCTAGTTGTTTCTCAGGAATCCTCCGATCCAGCCGGCCCATGGGTTTAGCCAACCACCCAACCACTGAATTGGTGGGATTCCTTTATAAAGATTTGATTGGGTTTTTGCCCAGGTATCGAGGAAAAGAGTTCCCAGGCCCCGATTCATGCAAAAATCAAATAGGCATACCACATACACACCCAATATGAAATTGCCATTTATAACATATTTGACTGGCTTTAAGACAATCCTTGAATAAAATCATAATATTTTTTATCATCATTTTCCAAAATTCCAAGTCCATTGTATTACAAAAATGCATCCTCTCAACTCTTCCTTGAAGACTAGCTGGCCAACCAACGAGATCCAGTATCAAATTTTTGTTCCCAAAAACCTTTCCTTTTTGTCCCCATCACATATCTTCCTTGACGTACGCATGGGTGTCCTAGCAACCGCGAGCCTGTGCATCGCCTGGTCAGAACCCTCTAGGATCCTCCTTAGGTGTCCTAGCACTTCACTCAGGGATCACTTTGTCGATCCTCGCCCATCGTACTATCGGAAGCGCACTATTTTAACCGTACCAAGGCTGGTCAAGACCTCGACAGGCTTTGCCACACGAGCGACATCCATTTCCTAGTTAAAAGATTTTTCACCTTCTTGGAGGAATCGCCTGTGCCTTCTTGTTGTTGCAGGCGAGGAGAGTCTTCCGTGCCCGGGGGCCGCCGCCCCCCGGGCTAGCCTCTCGTCCCCCGGACATCCGCGGACAAGGCCTCGAGTGTGCAAGACCCCTGCCCCGCGCAGGAGGCCGACGTCGCTTTCGCCGACCGGCAGGAGCCCCGAAGCAGGCGGGCGGGGACCTCACAAAACTTATCTAAACAAAAAGATAAATTGAACTAAATTTTCTCTCAAAATTTAAATAAAAATCTCCATTAATTCCTTTACACTAGGAGGTAAACATTCCTCATTTAAATATTTGAATTCCAATATGGTGGGAATTCCTCTTTCATCATTTAAATTTATCTATACAAAAAGATAAATTTAACTAAAATCCTTCTTTAATTTTTAAATAAAATATACATTTTTTTAGCATCATAATTTTTCTCTTACTTCATTTGAATACATGGATTTCCATTGTCATGGGGATTACTCTTTTAACATAAAAATGGATTCTTAGAAATTCCTCTTTTTTCTATTTAACTATTTATGTATAAACATAAAAATAAAAATTTTCATGATTATGATGAGAATCATTCAATTAATCTAGGATGATTAATCCTAGAATATGGTAGGAAGTCCTCTTTTCTTATTATGAATGAAAATGATTTATGTGTTAATTTTACAAAAATTTTGCCATAGCTCCACTGCTCTTACTAGTAATTCTCGATAAATTTGAAAGAATAAAGTTTAGTATTATTCATGTGATTAGAATAACCACTAATTGGATCATTATCTAATTATAGATTGATCCTTAATTTTACCATAAATTTAATAGCATAAAAGTATTAAAAAGCCATTATTTTGGCCTCCAATTAGACAAGCATAGAAATTACTTTTAGATTAGAGAAATGCTCCATGAGAAGCTTCATTCAAATTGAGAATAGGTCATAGGAATGACCATTATTTGGGGGGGAGAGAGAAATGCTTAAAAACCATTATAAATTAAGCTAAATGGAAATTTTTGTATTTCTTCATTACAATACATTAAAGAACTTCAATAGTATTCAAAAGCCATTCAAATTAATGCTTCTCAAGCTTGAGAGAGGTTGAGAAGAGAAACATTTAGAGATTTAAGAAAAAGAAGACAATAATCCACACTTTACCTCCTAAATTACTTGATTTTTTGATCACAATAGAGGCCCCCAACCAATTAATTGGTTTGGTATATTGTTGGAGTCTCCAAGGAAGATTGAAGAGAGAGAGAAGCTCTAATCTCTTCAATTTGTAGAGGGTTTTTAGAGGATAATAGAAAATAAGCTTAACTTAGAGTAATACCGGCATAGTTTAGTTCACAGATGAGAATACAAAGGAATGAGGGATTATTTATAGGTGAGGGAGGCCAGTAAAACTGAGTCCAACTGAGTTCTAAAATTTTTCAGTTTTAGTTTGGCTGAATTTGGACAAGTTTTGGACTAGTTTGGCTCCCTTTTTGATTTGGTTTGATTTTGGAGAGAGAGGATAGACAATGGTTTGATTTAGAAGAGAGGATAGACAAGTTTTGGACCAGTTTGGCTCCCTTTTTTATTTGGTTTGATTTAGGAGAGAGGATAGATAAAAATATCCTATTATTTTTGAGTTTAAGACTCATCCACACATGTGAAATAGGCGCCTCCTTGAAGGGCCCCCTTTTCCTTACTCATGTGTCAAAAATGAATGATTACTCCAGAATATCTCTTTTTTTATTAATACTTCATAATTTTTAACTAATAAACCTAGTACTTAGTCAACTCTTCATCTTATATGGGCATTTACTCATTTTTGGGTATTTTCTTTTATTCTTTGGATTTATCAACGCTGAGGCAAAACCTCTCATTGGCCATGATTCTGATAAAGTTGAAAGTGGTACATGGTGTCATTCTATATCATTCAACGCCTCGAAATTTTAAACTCTCATGACAAATCTATAGACTCCTTAGTCACTTTATTCCTAAAGGAGAAGACAATAGCTCCCTTGGCAGTAAGTGAACGTTTGTATTAGGGCATCGCTATGGCCCCAGTACCACCATCTTATGCGTCTCCCGAGGAGATTTTGATTTCTGGAGCCGAGCTGCTCTATGTACATATTGAAACTTTTATATAAATAAAGAAATGTTTTCTAGAGAAAAATTCCCTGCTGTATAAGTGATTGTTTCTGGACGAACTGATAAAGGAAAATCTTATCGGACATATGTCATAGATCTCCAATAAGATCATTTGTCTTGTTTAAGAAATTATTTTCCAAACCTCTTAGGTCTTAGGATCTCGTGGACGATATCAAAAATAAAAATTTAATAATATATCATTTTTTGGTAGAATCATGAGATGAGGAAACTGTGGCCATCAACTAGACCCTCTCTCTGAAGATGATGAGCTTGACCTTGACATTCGCAAGGCTCTTCATAGAACTCAGTCACCATGACCCTTGAAAGGAGAAGGGGAGAACCTCGGCGAGGCTATGGAGAAATGGGTGGAAGCCATGGAAGAATATTTTGACGTCACCGATTGAGCGAAGAAAAATGGCTCTGGCCAGGCTGAAGATAGTGGAAATAGCCAGGGTGGCATGGAGGAACCGTTGTGACACCAACCATCTCTAGACAAAAATACTCAGTCTCCTGGAACGACCTTAAAACTTATTTAAGAAAGAGATTTTGTTCCCCCTTGGATACCATACTGCCCTTGCAAACCACTTATGCTATCGTCTCTCCGCTGGGTCAGGAATAATAAATCCTCGAAATGGTGTGCGAGTCTAACTCGGCTTGTTTGAGTTGCAGCACTGAAAGAGATGAGATGCTCAAAGGGCGAATGTAGTCATGTCTTGCGACTAGGTGAGGTTGGGAATACTAGATAAGTACAGAACTTGCATCTATAAAAACAATTTCTTTGATTAAAAATTCTTCATTAAAGAAGCTTACGGAATGAAAATACATTATGAAAATGCTTTTTTCTGAGTTTTTATTATCAGTTTTTGATAAGAATTTGTTTATCCTTATTAGCTTTCAACAAGGCTCTAATACCAGCTACTGTGAGGCATTAGGGCCAAAAACGGCTAGAAAAGGGTTGTTTGTTAATCTAAGGATTAAGAAATTATCCAATTGTGAATTGACACGTACACAAAAGTATGGCATTCTTGTCTCCTCTAAATGTCTTCTTAACGGTTCTATTTTAGTGGCGAACAGCTAAAACGGCTTAATTTAGACGTTTACGATGGCTAACATTAAAGTTTGGGTCCAAAATAGTGACATCTTATTCCATTTTATATTTCAAAAAATCAAGCAGGAAGATACGAAATCTTCTCTTTTCAGGATCTGAAAACAACGCTATTAATGACAAATCACCAAATTTTTTCAAACGTCTACTTTCCACCTTCCCTCCATTTTGGTATGGCTCATTTCCTTTTCCACCTTCCCTCTATTTTGGCATATGGCTTATTCTCCTTTCTTTGCATTTTCAAAAGACTCACTATTTTTCTCTCATCTGTGAGCTTCTATGGTGTCCTCATGTCGTCCTTCTCATAATATAACTTCTTGTGATTTTCATAACACCAGAGAGGATGGTGTTTGGAAACCCATGTCTTTTCGTGTGAATGATTGGGTAACAATGCTTCCCTCTTGCAAAGGTGCCCACAGGGTGAAAAGAACCAAGCGAAATGAAGTGAAATCCCATTGGAAAGGTCATGTTCTTGCCTTCAAAGTGACCGACAATGGCTGGCTTGCAAAAGTTCAACATGTCTACATGGCCAAAGACATGGTGTTGAACTTGGATGAACATTCAATTCTCCATTCTTACTGTAATTTAACAAAACTTTATCTATTTGATACAACACAATATTTCTCCTTCTGATATATTTGTTGTTTGTTTAATTTCAGTTATCTTTCCATCAACAGCTATGGAGTGGCAGCCTGTTGAGAGCTTAAGTGGCACATTCAAAGCAATTCACAAGGGGATTGCAGATGTAATGTATGCAGACAAACCACCTTCATTTTACAAATCAGTGGATATATTTGTGTATTTTGCAGGATACAGGGTTCCATCAAGAGAAGGTGTTCATGGAGAATTATATGACATACCTATTCCCACATTAATGTCACTGGAATGGGAAGTTCCTGATCCAAATACCATAACAAGCTTCAAATCCAAAATCAAAGATGATATTCTTAAAGCTATGTCTCCTGGAAGGATTTCAAGAAGGATAAAAATTCAATGGTTCTTGCCTATACATGTCTTTGTGGCATGTTTCAATACAATGGAATTGGAGAGGACAAGAACGATGTGGCTTAATAGAAGACTATCTACGACTGATCTGGACACTGTACTTGGAGAAGGATGGAGTACCAAGGAAACTTTTCATATTGGCGACAATATCAGTTGTAGAGTAAGCCCAAATTCTATGTCTATCTCATACCAACTATGTCGTCAATCCCTAGTTTTGGGCTATGACTATAGGAGATGGAAAAGCAAGCTTGGTAGTTGGGTCCCTTTGGATTCTGAAGAGAATTGTCCAAAGTTTGAATTTAACATCATAGTCCATCCTTTCATAGAACCTAGGAACCTCATAGTAACATCAAACTGGAGACTACAACATGTAAGAGAGTCGCTTGAGTTTCTGGATAAAACATCACCTGAATATAGATTCAAAGTAGATGATATTGTTGTCAGTACAAGGATGGAGAGTGTAACCTCATGTATCACATGTCTCCCCCCAAAAAAAGTTGTATTTGAGCCACTTGCAAGGGCAAGTTTGTAAAGCTGAAAAGGATTTCTCCAATAATGTAATCAATATATTCTACTAAATTTCGTCTTGACTTTTTCACAAAAATGGTCAACATATTGTTCGCAACACAAAACAAGGTTTAACAGTTGAATATCAAATTATTGATACTGAATTTAAGTACAGAATATAGTCCCAAAAAGGGTGTGTTCATATGGACAAAATGAACAAAACAAAAGCCAATTTGTGGAATCACTCAACAAAATCAACTTTTCTTTTGGCATGGGATGACCCTGGTTCTTTAGAGAATCTTTCTCTCTCGTGTTTGCTTCGATCAAATTTGGCTGATTGAGGTTCAAGTTCTGGAGTTTTGAGCTCTTGAGGTGTTGGAAAGGAAGACTTTGCAGTGGATTCCTCAACCGGTGGTAAGTTGGGCTCTTCTCTGAGATCTTTAGGTGTTGGCAAGGGAGATTTGGAAGTGGAGTCTGGTTTTGGAGAAGGTTCTTTGGAGGTTGGCTTTGGAGACTTGGCAGTCTTCTTGGGGAACATGAAAAAGAAATTGAATGGAGAGCCAACATTTGCCCTCTTACTTTCTTTGTTGGATGAACGACGCTTCTGAATTTTAAATTTCACTGGTGAGTGAAACGGAAGACCTTTAGTAGCACTCTTCTCTTTGACAGGGGTCTTCTCTTTGCTAGGGGTTTTCTCTTTGACAGGGGTCTTCTCTTTGATAGGAGTCTTCTCTTGAGCTGGTGAAGAGCTCTTCTCTTTGGCAGGAGGGCTAGGGGTCTTCTCTTTGATAGGAGTCTTCTCTTGAGCTGGTGAAGAGCTCTTCTCTTTGGCAGGAGGGCTAGGGGTCTTCTCTTTGGCAGGAGGGCTAGGGGTCTTCTCTTTAGCAGGAGGGCTAGGGCTCTTCTCTTTAGCAGGAGGGCTAGGTCTCTTCTCTGTAGCCTGAGGGCTCTTTCCTTTAGAATGGGTCTTCTCTTTAGTAGTGCTCTTTTTCCCCTTGGAAGATCTACTCTTAGTAGGGCTCTTCTTTCTTTTCTTCTTCTCTTTGGCAGAGGTCTTTTTCTTTTTGGATGAGCCATCCTTGACATGGCTTTCCTTCTCCTCCTTTTTATTTTCTTTGAAGTTGTACCCTTGGCTCCTTTATTAGGTGGAAAGGGGGAATCAGGATCAACTGGATTGATAGATCTATCCAAAACCATAGACACTGCCTTCTCCCTTACCCAACTTACCCAACAATCTGGATATTCATGCAACTAAGGCAAAAGAAAATAAGAAAATTTCTTAATATGATAAAGTCACTAAATGTATTGACCCAATCAATCAATGCTATTATTACATGAACTTACAGTAAGTGTTGTCATTCTAAATCTTGACTCAAGATATCTCCAAGCATTAGCAAGCACCATCCATCCACAAGATGTTGAGTCTTTCTGCAAAGGAACTTCCTGATTGTAGTACTTAAAATCTTCAAGTTTGTAGTCTTCATAGGTGGAACCTAGAAAACTCAAGATAAGTTTGGCAGCACTGCAAGCATAAAATATTGAGGGTCAACCAAACAATTGAAAACATACAAAATATTACTCTAGAACATAAACCATGGTAAAGTTGATTCTTACATTTTACTTCTCCCATGAATGGATGCTAAAGAATTCATAAAGATTACATCTCTATCCAATAGATTGAAGATAATAAGACTCCAATGGCCTCTGTGATAAGATGAATACTGCAATTAGTTGTGAATATTGTAATGATGGACAAAAGATAATTGAGTGTGAGTCTTACACTTCAACATAAGAGTATACAATGTAATTGCATGTCAGCATATCAAAGTTTTTGAGAAAACTTGCAAGATCCCCTTGCCTATTGAAAAGGCACTGTGTAACAAGGGGATCAAGAATGGTCACTTGCATAGCCATTGAGTCAGGAAGATCCCTCATAAGACATCTAGAGACATAAACAAAACATATCAACAAAATATGGAATCTGAGAAATTCATCAAGAAAGCAAAAGGAAATCCACATAAACCTCAGACAGATGAAGAGGACTGTGTCAGATATCTCAATATTGTGATTCACAAGCATACTTGTGTCTTCAGGGGCAATGTCACAATAAACCTCATCCTCTCCATGCATGGAGACATCTACTATCATTTGACCTGTTACATTCTGATAAAGCTCTGAATTGGATGCATGAAGAATTTCAGCTTGCTGAGAAAGAATGGCATCCTCTGTAATCTTCTCCTGCTCTCTCTCTTTCTCCACTTCTTCTTTAATATCTTGAGCTTTTCTTCTACTATAAGTATGCGAAATATCTTCAATAACAACTGATTTTTTGGGTTGTCTTGCTGGAGGAATATTAAGAATTTCAAAAGCCCTCATATCTTGACTTGGAATGGGTTCCAAAGCTTTGTCAAACTTGTATCTAAGTCTGGACACAAGCACAAAATCTTTGCTCATAAGAGTGATCCTATGAGCAAATGCAGCAGCAATGTATCCATCATTCATAAAGTCAATTAAAAAATCTTCAACAGCCTCTTGAAGACACATAAGGGCCTGTGACTCCCATCGGACTTTATCAAGATTTGTGTTTCTCATTTTGCCAACTAACCTTTCTGATATGTCCCTGACAACCCGAATAAATGGCAGTCGAGGGATGAGAAGACTAGTAGATTTCTGTGCCGCTCTAATCACTCTTAATGACTTCACCTGATAGTTTAATCTCTTTCTTGCTGTTGCCCTAGCACGAGGCTCTGGAGGAGGCTTTTCTTGTTTTTCATCGCTAATAACTGGCTTTTTGGAAGATCCTGGTTTGTCTTCAGCTTTTTCAGTCTCCAAAGGAAGGTAGACTTTCTGTTAAGGGTAAATCTACACCTCCGGGTGTTCGCGTGGCGTTGGAAGCCACATAGAAGGCAACCTTCCCAAGTCACCGGTCTCACTCCGGCTCTCGGGGATGAAGACAAGGAAGAGGAAGGGTAAGGAACCTAATCTAACAACAAAGAAAATGGAAAAGGATTTGATAAGTGAATAAGGAACAAAATGTAAAAACTACTCAACTCTCACCCAACTCAACATATCCCACACACCAAATGATGATTAGGGTCGGGACTACAACTCACTCATGGTTAGGTACCCTCACCACAAACAAGGAATCCCTAGAAAAGAAGCAAGGCATGCCACTCCAAGCCGTACACACACATCCACTCTAGATGGCTTTCCAAGCAAGAAGGATCCTCAACCAAGCCATCACAAGAACAAGCATACTCACATGTCTCTCACTCACATAAGAAACTCACACTTGCATGACTTCTAGAAAGCAATAAAATGAAAGAAGAAGACCCTATGTACACACCCAAGACACTCCAAGAGTACACAAGAGTGGATTCCAACTTGGGCTAGAGGGAATGAGAGACCCCCCTAGCTTGCCCTTCATTATATAGCAAAAATGGCTATCCTCTATGCCACATGGCAAGCATAGGGTGATCACACAAATTACAACCAATGAGGTGTGGCTAAGGCCACCATCCCCATTCCCTAAGGTATAAACCATAGGTATGTGTACACCAAATCAAATACAATGGAGGTGCAATGTGTGCACATGTACCCAAATAATAATGAAGCTCAAATGTTGGCCTAGGTGTTAACCTAAATGGGTTAACATTGCCCCACCTCTAAAGCACATCCCGTCCTCGAGATGTAAAAAAGTGATGTGAGTACAAGGGGGGTAGATACAAAGTGATACATCAATGTGGTAAAATATGGCCAATGAAGATCTGCAAGATCAGTCGATGAAACCCAAGATCCTTGTCGAAGGGTGAGGTAAGGGATGCTCCCCCACCTCTAGGGTAAATACCACCAACGTCCCAAATGAAGACGGAAAATGGCTCCCAAAGTATAGGTGCATACATAGCATGAAGCCAAAATGTCGATGATGAAGATGAAGTCTATAAAGCACATGTGGAAGAGATGAGTGTTCCATTCACTTGGGTTCATATACTTGCTTGTTGGAATCCTTTTTTCTATATCTTTTATTTTTTATATTTTCTTTTTGTGTGTAAGTAGTAAGTGTTTATGTGCTTTGTGAGAATCTAAGTGTTGTGAAAGTGTGGGTGTGTGCAAATGGAAAGTTAGTATGGTTAGGGTGTGCAAAATAAAAATAAAAATAAAAAGTAGATGGGTTGGCTAGGGAAGAAAGGTGATGTTAGAAGTGGATAAGGGTTAGTGGGTGGGAGTTAATAAGTTTGGTAGGAGGGTTAGGGGGATAGGATAGGTGGGAAAGGGGGAAGAATTCAAAAAATTGGGGGACGTTTGGAAGGGATCCAAAAGGGGAGAAGGTAGGTTAGGGGAAAAAGCAAAACAAAAAACAAAAAAATTAAGGGGGCCTCGCTTGGAAGGGATCCGAGGGGGTAGGTGAGTTAGATTTTGATTTTTTTTAAAAAAACTTTATTTTTAATGGCCTTCACCTGTTTCTTTGTGGCTTTCTCTCGTTGCAGGGCGTCGGGCTATGGTGGGGAGCCCGTTATCCTCCCCACCTCTTCCTTTGCTCATCTTCTGATGCTGTGCTCGCCCTTGCTTCTGATGCTGTGCTCGCCGGGCTGTGGTGGGGAGCCCGTAATCCTCCCCACCCATCACTTGCTTTCTCTGTGGTGTGCTGCACGTGGTGGGGAGCTGCTCGGCCTTTGCTTTTTGTGGTGCCAGAGACGGCGCCACTTACTTCCTCTCCTCCCCCTTCTTCACGTTACTTCTTTCCTCTGTATTCTGTGCAGGCCCCCCTTGCTGGCTGCCATGGGAGCTCACGAGCCGGCTTTTCTTTCTGGCGTGGTTGCTCCACTCTTCTGGTTGCCGTGTGACTGCTCGTTTGCTGGCTGCACGCTTGCTGGCTGCCGTGGGCTAAGGGTGGTCGAGGGGGTGGCAGGAGTTCTACAATGGGAGGCGGGAGATGGAGGCGGCAGTAGGGAGCCTCATTTTCAGCATAGGCGGTGCAAGAGCACATGCACGCAAGCACTCCTCCTCCGACACCTCCACACAACCCAATGCCACAGCCAAAATTTGGCTTTTCTTGTTTCTCTTATCACAGAGCCTAAAAGCTCTTTTTTTATTTTATTTTCATAGAGCTAAAAAACTCTCTTTGACTGATTTGAAAACGAACTAGAGCTTAAAAGCTCTTCTCTTGTGTTACATGTTGCCCACCAAAGCTTAGGAGCTTTGTTTTCTTGCCTCCCTACTGCCCACAAAAATTTGAGCTGTGTGTGAACAGTGCATGTCTTTTGCCTTTGAGCTGTGGAAGGCTTTAGCTTTCCATGAGTTCACCCATACACCACAGGTTTCATTCCTCCATTAATCATTGATGGCATTCATCTTAAAGTGCATCATAAGCATTATGTGAAGCATTGCATTGTAAAATGACCCTTATAACTTCTCTTAATCCATCTCTGAATGTGCTTGTTGTACTAAAACGGAATCTACTTTGCAAATCATAACAAAAACTCAGTTTTATAGTTTGCATAAAGCTGAAAAATGGTTACCACTTATGCACACCAACCATCTTTATTGAGCCTTGGCCCACAAGTGTAGTCTCTTTGCACATGCCAAGTCATGATGTGGATGAGTTCCGTCTTTGTTGTTGCCTCCTTGCAAACTTGTCCTGGCAACGGAACCATGTTAAGGGTAAATCTGCACCTCCGGGTGTTCGCGTGGTGTTGGAAGCCACATAGAAGGCAACCTTCCCAAGTCACCGGTCTCACTCCGGCTCTCGGGGATGAAGACAAGGAAGAGGAAGGGTAAGGAACCTAATCTAACAACAAAGAAAATGGAAAAGGATTTGATAAGTGAATAAGGAACAAAATGTAAAAACTACTCAACTCTCACCCAACTCAACATATCCCACACACCAAATGATGATTAGGGTCGGGACTACAACTCACTCATGGTTAGGTACCCTCACCACAAACAAGGAATCCCTAGAAAAGAAGCAAGGCATGCCACTCCAAGCCGTACACACACATCCACTCTAGATGGCTTTCCAAGCAAGAAGGATCCTCAACCAAGCCATCACAAGAACAAGCATACTCACATGTCTCTCACTCACATAAGAAACTCACACTTGCATGACTTCTAGAAAGCAATAAAATGAAAGAAGAAGACCCTATGTACACACCCAAGACACTCCAAGAGTACACAAGAGTGGATTCCAACTTGGGCTAGAGGGAATGAGAGACCCCCCTAGCTTGCCCTTCATTATATAGCAAAAATGGCTATCCTCTATGCCACATGGCAAGCATAGGGTGATCACACAAATTACAACCAATGAGGTGTGGCTAAGGCCACCATCCCCATTCCCTAAGGTATAAACCATAGGTATGTGTACACCAAATCAAATACAATGGAGGTGCAATGTGTGCACATGTACCCAAATAATAATGAAGCTCAAATGTTGGCCTAGGTGTTAACCTAAATGGGTTTACACTGTCCTTGCAGTCTGTTTTGTCCTCGCCATTGAAGTTAAAGAAAAAAAAGAGACCCGATCGAGGTGATTTGTGTGTTGAGATAAAGAAAACTCACAGTGGCCCGAACGAAGCGATGGGGCGGATCCAAAGTGGTTGGATAAGCACTATCGCTTGATTCGGGCAATGACAAATGGAGATGGAACTAAGCGATTGAAGGCTTCCAAAAGTATTGGAAATGTGCAATTGCTTGGTTCTAGCTTGATTTGGTATGACCAAGTGATAGGGGAGGATCCCGAATGAAGCGATTGGGCAGATCCAAAGTGGTTCTAGCTTGATTTGGTATGACCAAGTGATAGGGGAGGATCCCGAATGAAGCGATTGGGCGGATCCAAAGTGGTTGGATAAGCACTATCGCTTGATTCGGGTAATGACAAATGGAGATGGAACTAAGCGATTGAAGGCTTCCTAACGTATTGGAAATGTGCAATCGCTTGGTTCTAGCTTGATTCGGTATGACCAAGTGATAGGGGAGGATCCGGAACGAAGCGATGAAGAAGGTTCGATTGATATGGATGAGATCTATCGCTTGATATGGGTGAGAAGGGTAAAAGGAGATTCCGGGAAATTCGGAGGAGTGATCTCGCTTGATACCGTGTCGGTGAAAAATAGAAATGTTTTCAAGAAAATTAACTTTTATACCTCGAATCCGTCGTACATAGGACCGTTGGATACACGTGTCATGCAATCATTTTTGCCATGTGGCACGAACGGTCACTATTTAAGGTGTTTTTGCCACGCTCCATGTGCTCCATCGGATATTCTCAAAAACTCTCTCAATTTTTTTCTAAACTTTTGGACCACTTATTTTCGCTTAGTCAAGCAGGAGTACAAACAATTTGAAATGTCAATTGAAGCTCATTGTTTTCATATCGGAGACAATGATTTTTGTCACCTTACCGATTTTACTCAGCTGTCAGTGGAGAAAGCCAAAGTTATAAAGAGGTTCAGTAGATTTTCAAATAGAATCTCTTTCACATGCCCTTCATCCATTTCTTGTCCAATTCATAAAAAGCTTTGTAACCTTGTCCCCAAGGATGTCTCCTTTCTTTTCTTTCTATTTTTGAGAGCAGACATACAAGATAAAGAGCAATAATCAGAAATTGATGCAGAGAAGGAGGAAGAAAACTTAAATGTCACCACAGTCTCAAAGCTAGAGAAAAGTGAGATTTTAGAAGAGGAAGAAATTGATGTTCAAGCTGAGGAGAAAGAAAGTGCCAATCTTGATGTTGCTAAATTTAGGGCTTTCACTGTTACTGAAGAGCCCTCAGAGGAAGCAAGCATATCTGAATCCTCTGTTACTGTTCCAAGCCTTCCTTTCTTCTATATCAATGAGAAAGATTTTATTCCTTTGTCCTATCTTCAATGTCTCTTCAATATCAGGGAAGACTACTGTATTGCAGCAATTTCAGAAGCTTGTGAGGTGACCAAAGACTTTATTGATATAGAAGTAGAGTCAAAGGAAGAGTTTTTGGCACTTGATTTGCAAACATCTGGCCACTCATTTATCCCTACTCTTGATGCTCTTGCCTTGTGCCTTAAAAGAGTGGATGAGGAGAAACCTTCCCTTAGAGATGAGGATTTTGAGAACAAGCTTATTGAGTTAGGTGTAGAGTCTTTTGGCAGAGATTTCAAGCTTCAGGCAGATTCTGATAAAGTGGAAAGGGTTGGCTCATGCAACTTGATGAAAGACAAAGTAGTAATTGAGGATGAGTTGCAGAAGGTAGTTTCCATTTAATCTTTTGCAAAATGTTATTGTGATTGTAATTTTTTTAAAGTGAGGTTTTTGTCTTGCAGATTGAATTGCTTGATAAGGATGATTTTCTAGGAAGAGCTAAAGGCAGCAGAGTGAAAGCTACAGAGACTAGGTCAAGAAGGCCTTCATCTGCTCTCATGCACTACTTACCTACATTGGATAAGGCTGTGTTCTGTGCATTCCACATGAACTTCTCTGAAGATGCTGAGTTGCCAATATTTGCCTTGAAGGTGTTGTCAAGGTTCATGGGATACACTCCCCTTCAAATAAATGCTAACAAGGTCTTGCTTCTAGAGAGAGTTGCTGCTCTTAGAATCTTTGGATATGCTGCAGGTTTCAATGCCTCAAGAGCAGGATACTTTCTTTGCTACTCTAGCTATGCAGCTGCAGCTGAGGAGTCAGATATCAATCTTCTTGGAGGTTATAGAAGGAGAAAATTTTTGAGATACAGAGGTGACATGCCAAATAGTCCCAAGAGAATCAAAAACTAATGTACACACAATATTTTGCAAGGATTGATTATAATTCATCAAATATTTTGTAAGAGGTACAAATGTATTAGTAAATCATTAGTCTCTATCTTGAGGTGTTTGTATAGTTTCAGATTGCTGGTTCTTTGATCTCATCCTTTGTAATTGCGTCCTGTAGAACCAATTGAATAATTCTTTAAGTGCATTGCTTCTTCTTTGACCACCTCCTCTTCTGGTACATCTGAAAAAGGAAGTTCTCGCTTAATAGTGAGACTTTTCCATTCCTTGTGTGTTCCATGTTGCAAGGGGTCCTTCTGTAGCAAAATATGGTCCATGCAAGTAAAGAATATGCTACAAAAACAATTCTTTGTTAGTAAATTTAAGAAATTACACTTTAATTTTAACTGTTTTGATAAGTCTGAACACTCACCAAGTAATAAGTTATGTCTTTTTCTCCCCACGCATCTATGATAGCTTTTATTAAAAACTTTATTGCTTTTTTGAAATCATCTGCATAAGTATTTGAACCAACTTGTTGTCTTCGGACTTTGAAAAAATTGTCGAGTTTTTTCCAAACTTCCATATGTTTGTTGGCTACATCTGGTCTACTTTTGACATTTGTGGTGATGACACATAGATGTTTCCAGCAGTTCCACATTGCATTGACTTGTTTGGTGTCATGGTTGCTCAAAAATCTTCTTGCTTTTGCTCCTCCCATTGAAACATCTTGCAGAACATCACCTGTACCTCTAGAAAGAACAGGATCTTTTTTAAGATGCACTTCGCCACCATGGAAACCCATTTGAGAGAGCAAGGCTTCGCATTTTTCTATGCACTCATCTGCAAGTTTAGTCAGCTTAATAGAATATGCATAGTCCAGATGAAGTCGGAGAAATTTGTCCAAGATTCTTATCTCTGCATGCAATGTACATATATGCACATTTTTTAAATGTATTGGTAGAATTGGATCCCAAATTTTAACAGAATTTGGATAATCGATAACATTCACAGTATTTCTGGATGGTGGTTTTCCAATCTCATTTTCTGCAAGCCATTCTCTTGTCCCTGTGCTTGCCATGCAATAAAGACATGGATATTTGGTATTTGCTCCTCCACATACACCAAACATACACTTCAACGCCTTGAGGTCGGTACTCAAATGCCATTCCACAATGAAATCACCTATGTCGTCTACATGAAGGTGTTCACCTGCATTTTGGCTCTGAATAACTGAAGAAATGTCTGTTTGTGAGAAGAGCCACTTTAATGTTTCATGACTCTCTACTGGCACATGAGCTGATCCAATCCACCATAGCTCCATTTCTGATTGAGTTTTGTGGTATGGAGAATCAAGCTTACCTTGACTATAGTCCAATGCTTTATTCATTAGGGATATAGATATTCTTTCTATTTTTTGACATTTTTGGATTTGAGCTTCATCTAATTTTATAACAAATACAAGTTTTCCTTCACAATCTATTTCTTGAATGTTGTAATATCTCACCATAAAAGATTGGACTTTTCTAATGTTCATGTCCAAATATTATTATAAACGTTGTATTCAAAAGACGATTTTTTTTTTGTCTCTCATATGGCATTGTTCCCTCAATATAGAAATACTCTCCGAAATGTTTGGAAATTTCCTCATTTAACAGAGTTCTATATTTTCCAACATTGTGAGGTCTAGGCAACCCAAAAGCTTTGATTTTGTAATACTTAAGGACCCTGAACCAGGTTTTAGAGATGGCTCTGTATCCCTTTCTACTCACTCCCACTGTGTCACAAACTTCTTGCATTTGGGAAGGCTAGACCAATAAGTCCATATCTTTTAGTAGATGTTGAAAGACTAGTTTTTTTTTGAGTTTGATTTTCAGGAAGTTTCAAAAGTTTCAAGATATCCGACCTATTCATAAGCTCATTCAAAAATCTTACCCTTTCCTGAGCATTAGACATGTCAAATCCTAGAAGGGTAGTAACATGATCTCTTACAAGTTTTAACCTTTTTTTCCTTTGTCCAGATCTCTCTGTCAAGTTAACTACATCCCACATTCGTTTTACTTGTGCTCTTAACCCTATTGGAGTTTCTTTTAAGGTTTTCAATTGATCATTTTCTTGTTTCAAAGAAACTATTTTGTTTTCAAGTTCTATAATTTTTGTTGCATTCAAAGATAAAGTATTTTGAAGATATGTAATATATTCTGCATGTGATTGAGATAGTCTTGAACTATAACCAAGTAAGTCATCCACCCCATCACCAACAAATCTAATCAAATCATGACGTGGTGTGTGAAAAGAAGGATACCGTCCTGGGATCCGGTGGTATAGACTTCCATCTGTCCATAGGTCAATATGCTTCTTTCCTTCGTGCGAAGATGTTGAGCTTCATTCGCACATGAAAGGGGTCTTTGGTAGACACTCCGTGTAGTTGCATACTCTTGGTTGAGCTTGATATTCAAATGAAACTTACAATTAGATGTATCACTCATTACTAACAGAGCTAAAAATATTAGCAGAGCTATTAGAACATGAGAGACGCAGAAGAATGAGAATGAGATGTAGCTTGTGAAATTCTTAGAGAAGCAGAGGAGTGAAATTTTTTGGAGAATGGATGAGGGCACATTCGGAGGGAATGGTTATTCAAAAATAAGAGAAATAAGTATTTTCTGCGAAGTCACTAAAAGAGGACAAATTTCGAGACGAGCCATTAAAGAGTAGCATGAAAACGATATATTTTTTTAGATTTTAAAATATGTACTTAGATACGTGTTCAATCACATAGATACACTTTAAATATCCAAAACGGCCAAATTTGGAGCCGTTTTGACCGTCAACATTCTACTAATTAGCAAGTTAGCGAAATTCCTTACATAGCCCATTTTGAGACGTTTTTGGCCCTAATGTCCCCCACCCGCTTCGGGGCTCCTACCGGTGATGGAAGCGATGTTTCCCTCCCGCGCGGAACAGGGTCCACACAGTCAAGGCCTCGCCCCCGCGGATGTCTGAGACTGGGCCCGGAAGACTCCCCTCGCCCGAAAGGCACGGGCGATTCCGCCAATTGGGAAAAATCTTCTAACAAGGAAATTACTCTAACGAGTGAAGTCTTAACTAGAAAAACGGATCTGACCAAACCTGAAGTCACATGGTCAGATCAAGAAGAGACTTGCACTTGGTCCATGGAATCACCGCTTTTCCCTCATTTACGAGGCACAGCCGATGATCCCCTCCCACAGAACAAGGTCTTCTCAGGATTTAAAACTAAATAACGTAACTAATCGTATCTAGTTGTTTCTGAGGAATCCTCTGATCCAGCCTAACGCCATCCGGCCCATGGGTTAGCCAACCACCCGACCACTGAATTGGTGGGATTCCTTTATAAAGATTTGGTTGGGTTTTTGCCCGAATACTGAGATGAAAAGAGTTCCCAGGCTCCCTAGCCAGCGATTCATGCAAATTTCAAGCTAGGCATACCACTTACACAACCAATATGAACTTGCCATTTTTAACAGATTCGACTGGCTTTAAAAACAATCCTTCAATAGAAATCATAATGTTTCTAATCATCATTCTCCGAAATTCGGAGTCCATTGTATTACAAAAATGTATCCTCTCAACTCTCCGTTGAATAACAGTTGGCCAACCAACGAGATCCAGCATCAAAATTTGGTTCCCAAAAATCTTTCCTTTTTTTCCATCCGAAATCTTCCTCGACGTACGCATGGGTGTCCTAGCAACCGAGAGCCCGTGCATCGCCTGGTCAGAACCCTCTAGGATCATCCTTAGGTGTCCTAGCACTTCACTCAAGGACCGCTTCATCGGTCCTCGCCCATCGTACCATAAGCGCACCATTTTAACCGTACCGAGGTTGGTCAAGACCTCAGCAGGCTTTGCCCGAGCAATGTCCCTTGACGACTCCCCGCCAGCTGTTCCAACAAACCTCCTCTTAGAAAAACATAAGCCAAATGCTTCCTCTAGCATTCTGGCATAAAACAGTCCTTTGAATGAAAAAAAAGCAGAGGTTCCAATTCAAGTAAAATTCCAGTTTGAGATGGGTTTCGAAAACCCTTTTTCCATAATTCCCAGTTTCAATAATCAGGGATCCTTGATCTCTCATGAGGGTAATCTACCCATCATTTTGTCCATTTGTCCAACTAGATTCTTGGTGAGTTTGGTTAAGGAAAAACTAGATTAGTTTCGATAGTCTATTCTTTGGATTTAATAACTGGAATTGGTCACGAAGTTTTTTGTCTGATTCAGATCGAGAGAAGGACAATTAGGTTTACTATCCGTCCCTCATGTAGTCTAACCAAATTCATTCGGTTTAGTTCTACAAGGATTCCCTTGATAGACATCTAGCCTTGGGTAAATATACATTTAGTGATTTTACCAATTAAAATATCCAAAGATATTCTTTATGCCACATAATTTCTCAGCCTTAATTCATTAGATAGAATTATGGTGGAAATTCATCTTTTGACACTAAAATTTCATTCAAATCCATCTTTTGTTAGATATCATAAAAACTCTTCTTTTAACTAAAATATCAATACCTATCTTTTTGAATAAACTTCTTTTAACTAAAATATCAATACCTATCTTTTTGAATAAACTTGAAATCCTTCTTTTTCTCATTTCAATGAGTGCAATCCAATTATAGTGGGAATTCCTCTTTTACCATAAATTAAGTCTACTTAAAAGTCTTCTTAAAAATTACATAAAAATATCCATTAATTCCATTAAGCTAAAAATTCCACTTTTCTCATTTAAACATTTGAATTCCAATATGGTGGGAATTCCTCTTTCATCATTTAATCTTATCTATACAAAAAGATAAATTTAACTAAAATTTATTCTAAAATTTAAATAAAAATCTTCATTAATTCCTTTACGCTAGGAATTACACTTTTATCATTTAAATATTTGGATTCCAATATAGTGGGAATTCCTCTTTCATCATTTAAAATTTATCTATGCAAAAAGATAAATTTAACTAAAATCCTTCTTTAATTTTGAAATAAAATATGCATTATTTTAGCATCACAATTTTTCTCTTACTTCATTGGAGTACATGGATTTCCATTGTCATAAACATAAAAATGGATTACATGGATTACTCTTTTAACATAAAAATGGATTACTAGAAATTCCTCTTTTTTATAATTAACTATTTATGCATAAACATAAAAATCAATTTTCCATGATTATAATGAGAATCATTCAATTAATCTAGGATGATTAATCCTAGAATACGGTAGGAAGTCCTCTTTTCATACTATAAATGAAAATGATTTATGTGTTTATTTTTCATCAGAAATTTTGCCATAGCTCCGTTGCTATTACTGATAATTCTTAATAAATTTGAAAGAATAAAGTTTAGTATTATTCATGTGATTAAAATAACCACTAATTGGATCATTATTCAAATATGGATTGATTCTTAATTTTACCATAAGTTAAATAGCATAAAAGTATTAAAAAGCCATTATTTTGGCCTCCAATTAGACAAGCATAGAATTTACTTTTAGATTAGAGAAATTCTTCATGAGAAGCTTCATTCAAATTGAGAATAGGTCATAGGAATGACCATTCTTTGGGGGAGAATGAGAAATGCTTAAAAACAATTATAAATTAAGCATAAATGGAAATTTATGTGTTTCTTCATTACAATACATTCAAGATCTTCAATAGTATTCAAAAGCCCTTCAAATTAAAGCTTCTCAAGCTTGAGAGGGGTTGAGAAGAAAAACATTTGGAGATTTAAGAAAAAGAAGACAATAATCCACACTTTACCTCCTAAATTACTTGATTCTTTGATCACAGTAGAGGCCCCCAGCCAATCAATTGGTTTGGTATGTTGTTGGAGTCTCCAAGGAATATTGAGGAGAGAGAGAAGCTCCAATCTCTTCAATTTGTAGAGGGTTTTTAGAGGATAATAGAAAATAAGCTTAACTTAGAGTAATACCAACATAGTTTAGTTCATAGATGAGAATACAAAAGAATGAGGGTCTATTTATAGGTGAGGAAGGCCACTTACTGAGTCCAACTGAGTTCTAGAATTTTCCAGCTTCAGTTTGGCTGAATTTGGACAAGATTCGGACCAATTTGGCTCCCTTTTTGATTTGGTTTGATCTAGGAGAGAGGAGAGATAAAAATATCCTATTATTTTTTAGTTTAAAACTCATCCACATATGTGAAATAGGAGCCTCCTTGAAGGGCCCCCTTTTCCTTACCCATGTGTCAAAAATGAATGATTACTCCAAAATATCTCAATTTTTTATTAATACTTCATAATTTTTAACTAATAAACCTAGTAAACCTAGTACTTAGTCAACTCTTCATAATTTTTAACTAATAAACCTAGTACTTAGTCAACTCTTCATCTTATGTGGGCATTTACTCATTTTTGGGTATTTTCTTTTATTCTTTGGATTTATCTTGTCCCAACGCTTGGATTAATCTTATTGGTCCATAGGAACCTTAATTGGACCATAATAAATTTTTTTTCGAAAATCTTGACCCTTAGGCTAAGGTCCTATAAATCATTTTAGTTAATTCCAATTGCACCTTGGAAAATCTATTTTGATTTTCTGTTTTAGGGAAACATTTTTTTGATATCTGTAGAATTTATTTTTCCAAAATATCCCAATATTGATTTACCACTCTCTAGAAATTTTTATCTCACTAGGCCAAACAAGGAAAAATAATATTTTCTTGTATTCAAAAACATAGAATGATTACAAGGGATTGAAGTAAAGGCTTAATTGTTATTCAGGCTAAGGAGGAATCTTACAATCTGAGTTCCCGTCTTGATTTGAGTTCCTGTCTCCATCTGAGTTCTCCTATCCTCTACTTGTTCTCCCATATCCTCTACTTGTCCTCGCATATCCTCTACTTGTCTTCCCCCATCCTCTACTTGTCCGTATTGATTAGTGAATACGCAACCACAGATCAAATTGACCCACTAAATTATCCATAAATTGAAGCTAAATTTGTCTAAATCCTCGAATGGTATCCTTTCATTCCCGATATTGACAGGTAAAATCTCAGGACTCTTGTTACTGCTTATGTCATTCCTAATGACATCGACAATCTGATGAAGTACACCGAGCACAGAAATGCCAATCTCCGCTATCACCATCGCTATTACTCTCATTAATAATCCCATTATTACCTCCATTACCAATCTTGCTATCATTTCTGTTACCATTTCCATTACTACCACTATCCTGCCTGTGTAACAAGTAAGTTAGACATACACCTGTCCTCACAAACCCCAAGGCAATGATGACCCAAGATGACAAGTACCAGGCTTTTTCGGGTACTGCAACATTCTGATTCATTGCAAGGTTCTTTGGGTACTACAACGTCTGATTCTTGTTCTAGTTTTGCAACTGTCTGACAGAAAAAAGAATATAGATCTTTTCGTCCTTCCCGGTAGATGGGTGGACACTGCACCCCTGAAGGTCTCTGAAAAGTCAATGACGAGACCAAACAAGCCATCGGATATCCGTCTCTTTAGAGAAAACTCCCGGTTCATCATAACGAGCCAAGCCCCTTCCAGCCCTCAACAACCCACTCTCTTGATTCCACCGGAAGACAAGCCTGCAAGTGCACAAGGTCGGATGGACCTGGAAGGCGAGATTAGCCCTGTCGTTCCAAAAACAATCGACAATATGCTACGAGAGCGTATTGCACAGGTATTGGAGGAAGACTGTGAGAAATACCGAAAGTCCTTGGAGCACGAGTGTGAGAATGCCTCTGAGCGAATATGGGCCTTGGAACAAGAGATACAGGCCTTAAAAGAAGAACGCGAAAAGCCAGCCTTAGATGATGAGCATTGTGCCTTCCAGGTGCAATGCGAAAAGCAGTGTATGGACATTTATCGAGAGCATTCGGCCTTTGAACAAGAGAGTAGGGCCTTTAATGAGAGGTTACAAGCCTTTAGTTTTGATTTCACCTTTACAAGAGGTGATATTGAGGATTCCCATTCCTAGATATCTATTGGTGCAGTTCCTGAGAGCCGAGACTGGGATCCTAAACTAAAAACTACGGAATCAAGGGCAGTGTTATCGCCCTCTATCTTCACGCTTATATCGGTTATTTGGTCGAAGAGACTACTGAGAACATCGATCAGCTTATCGCGCTTAGGGGGGGCTTTGTGAGTACAGCTAGGCTTAGAGCTAGTATCATCCAAGTAGGCATGTGAGAAATCAATATCGACGAACGGTTTATTATCCTCGGCCTTAGAGCAGGTATCGTGCATACAGCAAGGCTTATCAACCTTAGTGGTAGTATCATCATTATAGTCTTATAGGAAATCATAGTCATCACCGACATCGGCAAGGAGGTGTAAGATTCCTCCTCAGCCGAAATAACAAATAAGCCTCTACTTCAATCCCTTGTAATCATTCTATGTTTTTGAATACAAGAAAATATTATTTTTCCTTGTTTGGCCTAGTGAGATAAAAATTTCTAGAGAGTGGTAAATCAATATTGGGATATTTTTGGATTAAAAAATTTTACATATATCAAAAAAATATTTCTCTACACAACAGAAAATCAAAATAGATTTTCCAAGGTGCAATTGGAATTAATAAAAATTGATTCAGAAGACCTTAGCCTAAGGGTCAAGATTTTCAAAAAAAATATGATTATGGTCCAATTAAGGTTCCTATGGACCAATAAGATTAATCCAAGTACGAAATCTTGGAGCTAATGAAGGGGAGCAAAACCATCGAGGAATATCACCAGGCCTTCGCTCTTCTACTCAAATATTCACCACCTCTAGATGAAGAGCAACTCATGGCCAAGTTCATTTTGAATGAACCCTTGGACACACTTGTCAAGAATGCCAAGCCAGTGTCCATGGTAGAAGCTGTCAGAATGGGGAAGGACTTTGCCAAAGCCTTCATCGTGAAAGTACCGCCTAAGCCAGCTCCCTCATCCTTTAAAAGATTTCAGACTCCGGGAAGTTCTTCCAACTTTCTGCCTCCAAAGAGACACCAAGGTCCTAACCAGAATGTGGAGACAGGAAGCTTCAGAAATCAAGGAAGACCATCCTCCCACGAAGTACATTCTCAAGAACTCCGGCTATCCAGAATGCAAAGGGAAGAGCTTCGAAGAAGCGAGAACAGATGCTTCGGATGTCAGGGACTTGGGCACCAGCTCAAGGATTTCTCATCTCCTTCTATGGGCCAAGGAAGCCAGGGTCCGAGAGTTCCGAGATAGACTCCTTCATATCAGTCCAATCAGGGTCCCCCGCGCCAGAATCAGGATAACCCAAGAAGAGTGCCAGCTCAGCCTGCAGCCTCCATGCAAAGCAGTCTCCGAACTCCCTCCCAGAATTGGAATAACCAAAGACAGAGAGTTCCACCTCAGACTGCAGGGCAGTCAGAGCAGTCTCACCATAGCTAAGGAAGTGGAGGAAGAGAAAGGACAGATCTATGTAGCAATTGAGCATCAAGGGAATAACCATCAATTCTCAGTCCTCTAGACTCCAACAGAGTACCAGGGTAAGAAATTCAAGCTTTTGATTGATTCAGGCAGTACTCATTCTTTCATTTTCCCAGGATGTCTGCGTAAATTAGTCCTAAATCAAAAATCAGGGAAACCTATGCAAGTGGAATTACCTAGTGGGAAGATTCTTTTCACTCACTTTAAGACTGACCTTATTCAGTTTAGCCTAGATGGGAACGTAATAGAGTGCCAGTTCAGAGTCCTATCCCTAGGAATATATGATGGAATCCTTAGAATGGATTGGCTCCAAAAGAATTAGGCTGACATTCATTGTCACAAAGGAACCATCTCTTTGGATTGGCTCCAAAGAGAATCAGGCTGACATTCATTGTCACAAAGGAACCATCTCTTTCCTTGACCTTCTCGGGAATAAAGTCCAAGGAATTGGAATTTCTCGATCCCCAGTGCTACAATTAGTCAAGGCTTTCAAATTATTAAAAGGGCTCAGAAAGAGGCAAGCTATGTATGTCGTTAAAATGAATCCGGTAGACATAAAATGCAAGGCTAAAGAACCAGAGGGGTTAAGTGAGTATGCAGATGTATTTCTTGAAGAGCTGACTGAGATGCCTCCGTCTCGTGAACTAGATAATGAAATCAAATTAACCCTCGGAGCTCAGCCCCAGTAGCCCAGCGTGCATACAAAATGCCAGTCCCTGAGGCCATAGAACTTAAGGAACAGTTAAGACAACTATTAGAGCAGGGATTCGTCAGACCCAGTGTCCCACCTTGGGGTGCCCCTGTTCTCTTTCAAAATAAGAAAGATGGAACGTTAAGACTCTCTATTGACTACAGAGGATTGAATCAATTAACAATTAAGAATAAGTATCCTATTCCTAGGATTGATGAACTTCTGGATCGGTTAAGTGGGACCCAAATGTTCATAAAGATAGATCTCAAATCTGGGTACTACCATCAAAATCAAGGAGCAGGACATCCCAAAGACAGCATTCAATACTCGCTATATGGGCATTATGAGTTCACAGTCATGCCATTTGGATTGACTAATGCCTCGGCGACATTCAATCGTCTTATGCAAGATATTCTTAGAGAATACTTGGATGATTTTGTTCTTGTCTTCTTTGATGATATCTTGGTATACTCAAAGAATGCTACAGACCATGAAGATCATGTACGCAAGGTCCTAGAAATCCTAAGGAAACACCAACTCTTTGCAAAGAAGAGCAAATGTTCTTTCTCTGTTGACCAAGAATACTTGGGATTCATAGTGTCAAAGGATGGGATTTTTCTGACCCCACAAAGATCCAAGCAGTAGGTGAATGGCCAGAACCCAAGTCAGTAAAGGAAGTCAGAGGATTCCTAGGGTTAACCGGATGGTATAGGATCTTTGTACCTAGGTATGCTCAGATAGCATCCCCTTTGACTAACCTTCTCAAGAAAAGTACACTTTTTCAGTGGACTGCAATGTGTCAGAGTGCCTTTGACAAGCTAAAGATAGCCTTAGTAACCAACCCTATTCTTAAATTTCTAGATTTTACCAAACCCTTTGAGGTAGTTATTAATTGATACCAGTAGAATTGCCTTAGGCAGTGCTCTAATACAAGAAGGTCATGCAGTTGCCTATGAATCTAGAAAACTCAAAACACATGAGAGGAATTATGCCATCCATGACTTGGAGTTACTCTCAGTAGGGTATGCTCTGAAGTTGTGGAGACATTATCTTTTGGGACAAAGGTTCGCCTTGATGAGACAGATCATCAAAGTTTGAAGTGGATCTTCACCCAAAGGGATCTCAACATGCGTCAAAGGAGATGGATGCAGACTCTACAGGAATTTGATTTAGAAATAAAGTATCGATCAGGGAAAGAAAATGTGGTTACAGATGTGCTTAGCAAAAAATCCATCTTGCTTGCAATAACAGTGGTGTCAAATCCATTGATCAATGAAGCAAAGGAGAAAATCTTGCAGGACAAATTCTTTGCCCCTATTGCTACCCTTTTGATGCAGGAAAGCAAGACTCCTCAGGAAATGAGTTGAGTTCTTGGGTACAAATTGGATGAAGATGCATGTATTAAAATAATCGGCTATGTATCCCCCAATAATGAGGGAATAAAGGGAAGAACTCTGAGAGAAGCCCATGATAGCCTGATAGCTGGACATCCAGGGTTAATAAAAACCTATATGTCTGTGAAGAAAAGATTCTTCTGGCTGCCAGGACTCAAAAAGGATGTACTGATCATGTGCGAAAATGCTTGATGTGGCAAAGAGTCAAGGTAGAGAGAGTCAAGATGCCAAGGAAACTGCAGCCTCTAGACATTCCACAGATGAAGTGGGAATGCATTAGTATGGACTTTGTCACTGGATTACCTTCAGTGCAATCAGGTTACAACTCTAGACCTTGTTCTCTGGGAGGGGATCATCAGCTGTGCCTCGTAAATGAGGAAAAAAGTGGTGATTCCATGGACCAAGTGCAAGTCTCTTCTTGATCTGACCATGTGACTTCAGGTTTGGTTAGATCAGTTTTTCTAGTTAAGACGACTCGTTAGAGTAATTTCCCCGTTAGAAGATTTTTCCCAATTGGTGAAACCTCCCGTGCCTTCCGGGCGAGGGGAGTCTTCCGGGCCTGGTCGCGGAGGGGCCGCCCGGGCTAGCCTCTCGTCCCCGGACATCCGCGGGCGAGGCCTCGAGTGTGTGGACCCCGTCCCGCGCGTGGGAGGCCGCCGACGCCGACAGGAGCCCCAGAGCGGGCGGGGGACCTCACACACAGATCGAGATGGGGGCTTAGACAAATAGAGTAGAGCTAGTGCACATGGGAACGCAGACCTCGCAGGTGCATGCGGAAAATCAGATAGAGGTAGGAGCTCAGAGAGAGATGAGTATTCTGATCAAGCAAATGTATTTGAGCGGAAATAAGAACAAATATTCACAACTTTGCTAGTACGATTATGGGGCTGTTTTCACATTCCAGCTCATTCTTGATTACGAATAATTCATCCTATTAACCTTATGTATATATAGTTTATTGCTGCCTATGATCGCAAACAAAGGCGTGCCGCCCTACTTATTGAACATGCTTCGTTCATTAACTGAATGTATGATTCCACCAGCAACTTCTCCAAAGACCTATTCAGAATTGTCATCTTCGACGTCAGCGTCGAGTATCACATCGATTAGTCAATACATGAGTATTCATGATTGTGCCGCTTATGACCATATAAATAGTAGTAGTGTCGAATCACCAACACATCGCAACCTAGGAATCGCAACCTAGGAATATCATAGCATAATCCAAAGATTACGCCTAACGAGGAGAGCTTGCCTAACGATGATATCACGCCTCTCGAGGAGATCTTGCCTAACAATGATATCACGCCTCTCGAGGAGGAGAGCTTGCCTAACAATGATATTACGAATATTCTGCCAGAGAACCCTTATGTTTTCATAAGGCTCCGACCTTCGAATCCCGAATGGTACAAAGAACATATAATACGGACACAAGAAAGTAATTAAGATGAGACAAATGATGATTAACTGTATATGGATTAGAGCTCCACCTACTTAAAATTAGCCTCTTATCAGCAATAGCACCAGGGCTACTATTAGAGATAGAGAGGTTCAAATCCTCTTCTCCCTGAATTCAATAAAACCAAAAAGGAGGGGGGATTCATTAAGCCCCCATCCCAAAGTGCTGTAGGCTTGGGCTAGCATGCACCTATCCATTCTTTCTACACAGTCAAAGGGATCTATGGGTATTCTTCCTTTCACCTGTACAAGTTACTTTCCATCTTATTTCTTGGGTTCCTATTCATGCTTTGAGTGATTTCATCTATCCACCTCTCAAGACACAGTATCTTAATAAGTACCAATGATGGTGACCACATCTGCTGCCCATGTGATTTTTGAACGTAAAGTCGAGTCCTTGTAAATAAGCAGAGCCATGTTCTTTTATTTTACAACTTTAGAGACGATTGGTTCCATTATTGACTGGGAACACACCAGATTCTCCTTTATGTGCTTTAGCTGCGGTATGGATAGAAAGAGCTGGTACAAAAAACCCTTATGTATAAGGTTTGAAATGGTGAATTGGAGATTCCATGGATTGTTTCATTTAAGGTCATGATGAAGGACATGGCTTACAATCATCGGCTTTAATCGTGCCACTGAGCATTTAATTGAGATGTTGTACAATGATTCAAATACTTTATCATGTCTCTTCAATACGAATACAATAACAATCGTAGCAATCTCCCCTGGTACCCACTGGTACGTCGGAATCCAATTAGTGAGATGAACATCGTGAGGTGCAAATCCCAGCATACTCCCAGTTGGGATAGATAGGCCCCTTCATCGGGATTTCCCCCCTTGGGAATCATACATGAAAGTTTCCCTTCATATGGCTCGAATGCTATCCTAGAGGCCCACCCCTGTAATGCGTCTACAGGTGCTTGGGGATGAAGGGCATCCCTGGTTCATGCGTGAGCGTCCGTAGCACTAGATTTTGGATTGATTAGCGGGGATCCGGCTCATTTCTTGCCCAGCACAAACAACAAAATCTTTTTGCTTGCCTCAGGCCACTTACTATGCGCGGCCTGCACAGCGGAGAGCAACCGTGACCAGTGGAGTCAAAACGCACGCTACATCCGTAGCAAAAGGGATGTAGTTTCGACACGTAGGTTGAGGGCTCGTGCTAGTCTGGCCAGAACTAGTTACTAGTCCGTGAAGCCTGTAGGAATTTCTTTCCAGATCTCCATACTTCGGTACCGTCACAATTTTACGAAAGGCAGGTTGTTCACTTAGAGCGCTGCTTCACCCAATTAAACTCTGTGGTTAAAGCCTTTATGCCTTCCTCTTTGCTTTAATTGATTTGTGCCACATTCCCCAAGTGGGCCACCCTTCAATTCAATTCAAAAGGTGCGGGTCACGTACTCTTATTCGAGCAGGCTCAGCCCTTGCTTTTCGAGTCTTTCTCCACCCATACCTCGTTACATGCCTAGCCCTTTACGGACACACAAATGAATATGGGCTTACCATGTTCCATCAATGGCATCTAACCTATGTCGATTTTAGCAGACTCTACCTCGGTGAACCCATGCGGTTTTTTAACGTGCCCAGAGGCCAAAGGCGAATCCGTTCACGGTCCATCAGAGTAACTAGTGGAAGGTGGCCCTAGCCATGCCTCGGTCATGCTTTACTAGGCTTATACACATTTGCTTACGCTGCCCCCCCCTTTATCTCACCCTAGCCCCCATCTTGAGGGACATTGTCCTCAAGGCTTCACACCAAGTCTTTACAGTCAAAGCGTGCTTTAGTAGGGTCAAGAAGAACCGTTGCCCGATGGGAGCCTCCCCCATATTGCTATCGATGTCTTTATGTCGCACAGCCTCTTAACATTACACCACTGAATCCTCGGTCCAAAGCTTACTATGCAGTGACGGTACCGATATCCCGAATCGTTATTTCCAGATACAGTTGTTGGTTGGCGTTTCCTCTGATTCATCAATACAAGAAGCAAATTATTGTGTGAATGGAAAAGTGTCTCCACTCAAGCCCAGAGGCAGATCTTATGCCACTCCACCTAGTCATATATAACTGGCATGCATCCTAGCTCCCGAGACCCTTTCATAGGATTCCAAAGGTTTTTCTCGCTCTGCAAAAGCCCACGGAGACAGAGTTGATGCTCTTACATCCATGGCATAAATAGCTAAAGCAGGTAAATGATTTGGGATTCGAGTTGTTTCACAAAATAACACTCATATATATTGAGCTCATAACGGTGCCTCACAATTGCAAGGTCTCTCTACAACTACAGGATAAGCGTGTTCTTAGGCCATCATGGGAACGTAGATAGGGTTGAAAGTTACTCGATGCCAGCTGCTGCTATGTCGCACACATTCGCTTGCATCACATACACAAGTGCTCTGAACCGTGCGGGATGGTCACCAATCATACGACTCTCCAACTTGAGTTACCTTAAAAAAAACGGATTAATTTCTGGCATTATCATGGTTTAGTTTTCGCCTCGCCAAAGAACTCCCATCCATGAGCATTTAGGTGACATCAGGACTAGAGCCCTCATTTGTGAAGTCAACGGAGCAACGAACATGGGTCAAAGGTTGGAAGGGCTAGGGAGAGTGTGGGGCGTGGCAATCGCTCCTTTACCTCTCGCAAACAAAATTACGGGATAAAGCGCTAAGTTGTTCTCTAGCCAAGATGGAAGGACCCTGGAAGTTGTGCATTCTGGCAACATCTTCGAAGGGTTGACTGGCCAATTCCCTATCTGGGTGTTCTGACTGGCACAAACTCTGCCGCCCGGCACTGCTCAAGTGTGCAGCATCGGTCTGTCTGTCGATTTAGGCCCCTTCCCTTCTGTGACACTAGCAGCACCCTATGCTTACATGGTTCCCGAAGTGGAAGGTAGGCAGGTACTACGAGCCCTCTGTCCCACACATCTATCCAGAAGTGTGGCTCATCAGTTTCACCAAATGCTCCTATCTCTCGGCAAAGGTTGTGTGAGTGTGCAGTTACGCTTCAGATGTTTGCTATACCCATATCGAATCCTAGTTTCCCTTATCCCCGATCCCACGTCGATCAGGGACTCGAACCGACTAGTTTCCCGGTACATAGGAATTCTCTATCCTTTGAGCTACGTAAGCCAAAATAGCCGCTACTGTTTCTATTACTAAAAAACAAAATTGTTGATTGTCGTGTAGCCCCGAGAAATCCGTATTCCAAATTGGGGAAAGGGAATGCTCCTAGGGCCCCATAGGCAAACAAGTGCAGTGCTTCGTGGCATCATGTCACGAGTAACTCTGTAAAGAGTGGCTCAAGTAGTAAGCTACCAAAGGGCCGCTGTAACAATCGTAACGGTTCTTTTTGGGAGTCTACCGATTTCGCGGGTTGGGTTGGAAAACCCGCCATCTCTGGGTTCGATTAGCCTTTTACTCCTAGCCACAAGTTGTCTCCATATAATGCCATACATGTGGATTTGGTCCGTTCCACCTTCTTTCAACCTACTCATGGCACCCGGTCTCGGGTCTTTTTAAAAGAACTTCCCATTGTTTACAACTTGCTTTCACTATGCCTACTCGGAATCAATTAAGCTTGCTATTGCCAAAAACGCTTGTTTGTCATCACTTGATCACTTCCTTTTCCACTAAGTGGTTGCTGAAGGACCTTAGTGTATGATCTAGGCTGTTTCCCTCTCGACTTTGGATCTTAGCACCCGAAGTCTGTCTATACAAACCCATGGCCCGTATTTGGAGTTTCCTTGGGTTCGGTCAGCTTTGGGCTACCCTAGCCCATTGAGTGCTCTACCTCAAGCCATGAACATTATACACTCTACTTCAATAGATTTCGCAAAAAACTAGCTATATCTAATCTTGGTTATTCGGATAGGTAAGCCCGAAAGAACTTTCCCCCTAATAGAACCGCACGTGCAAGTTTCCTCACATACGGTTCAAATGACGAATGGGAAGCCTAGGCCTCTTGCCGGCCCCCCAAAGCTTTTGGTTCCTGCATTCCCCACTCCAATTAGGGGGGGCTAAACGAGATAAGCGCCACGTGCTTGGGAATAAGGCCTCAGTTTCCTCGATTTCTGACATGAAACTAGGTGTGCGGAGGAGAAACAGCCTTACGACCCTTTTTTGGTCCCTAGCGGGCCTAGCCTCCGGCCCTCACACAACCTTCGTGGTGTTACTGCTCACAATTATTCACCCAAAGCATGAAAGCGTGATTGTATGAGTGGTCTTTTCGTGTTTTGTCACTCATGATATGAGTTAGCACTGGGCCCCCAACTCGAAAGGTCAAATCGGTGATTGATTGAATAGATATGTATCTATCTACCTCCGCCGCCTATTTCACCCTACTCGGTAAAGCAAGCCTATGGCTTTTTGTACCGTCTTCTGCCCACTGGA